>NW_016205366.1:0-2187 GCF_001687245.7 Rhagoletis zephyria
TTTAAAATATTTAGGCAATCAAAAGCTCCTCGGCATTCCAGTAAAATTACTTTAAATTACAAAAATTACAGTAAATTAATTAAAAATTAGTAAAATTAAAACCGTCGGTCGAGCGGTGCACTTTGTCGACGAGTGGTATATTTGGCCGACTGCACCCCAAAATTTTTGCGCAACAAAAACGGTCCACTGGAAATGCGCCTTCTCATTTATAAACGTTCTCTGCTCTGGCTACAGTACGACCGGAAAAATGAATACAGCGCCCTCTATTTGTGATTTCGGTATGTTGCGACATGAGATAAATCTACATTACGGGCCATCTGTGAACTGAAACTGTCAATGTAGTTTTGATATACACTGAAAGAAAAATATCAACTACAAAATTTATCGATTTCAACAACAACAACGTTGAGGCACTCCTAAGGTATTATTAACCTGCCACAAGATGCATTCATATCACATTAAAGTTTTTCGCTAATAAAATAACATTTTTTTCACCGATCAGTGGTTGAATATTCCAAACAGGATGTCATGTCATGCCAAATGGTGTCATATCATGTGATGTTCTGTCATATGATGTCACATCATGTGTATCGATAACAAAATAGATAGCCGCATCGATTAAAATATCGATAACAAAACAGATAAAGTCATCGATAAAAAGTGTTCCCACTTACAGGTTTTATGTCAATAGGAACGCCTTCCTGTAAGTTTTGACTAAATCTTGTAAACGGACTGCTATTGGAACAGACTATTTACGTTTGCTGCCATGGTAACCGTTTGCATATTTTGTTGTGAATTTAAAAATGCACCAAAATTTGCAATTGCAAGATCCCGGACAGCCCTACTATTTTCAATCGGTGACTTCCAATAACATAGTAACCAGTTTTTATAGGACCCCAAAAAAAAAAACAAACAAACGCCTTAAATGCACTGAAATTCACTAATACTTGCGCGAAAATCAGCGTTTTGTTTATTTAATTTTTATTATTATTTTTTGGTATAAACCATATATTTTACAGTTTAACACAATTAAACCCCGTTCGCTATCGAAATACTATTAAGAAAGAATACTAAGAGAATTGACTGTTTGACAGCGTTTTTTATCTTCCTATTTGTTTACTTTTACTTGAGAAATGACATCGTCGCCGGGAATGCACAATCTTGTATTCCATTATTCTTGAATGAAACATTGAGTATATGTATTGTAAAAAGGCTAAATGAGCGAATCTGAACCCCCTAATTTTATATGTTTTTTTCACACATACACACATACTGTACAAAGATAGGGGTTTTTATTTTTTTAATGAATCAAATTTAATCAAAATTCTACCGTATTTAACCCGGATTTGATAACCTAACTGAAAGTTGCTGAAAAGGTATTCATCCGTCTGTGCGAAGTATTATGTTTGCCCTAGTTTCATAGTAACATCTATTTTACGAATATTTTTTCCAAATTGAAGATTTTTGAAATATTTGCTTTTTTTTGAATGTACCATATATTTTACTTAGAAATATTCTTTGAAACGGTTCAACTACCGATTTCATTCTCAACTTTGCGGAAGAGAGAGCAAAAAAAATTAAAACGCATACGTCTCGCAGACCTAGTAGGTTATCAAAGCAGAGTTTATAATTTGGCCTAAATCCCTTTCCAATGGCTTCCTCTTCCAGCGGGATCCGCGTTGAATAGATTCATGGATGGAGCGTTTGTATTCATTCGTATGACATGGCTGAGTCAGCGATACAGCGGCTCCGTTTACATACGCTGCGCTATATCGTGTAAAGCTGCATCGTTTCATCGTCTGCGGTATTCGTCGTCGCCAAAGCGTAAAAACCCGTAGATCTTCCGCAAAATCTTTCCCTCGAGTACTCCAAGAGCCGCCTTAATGGATGTTGTCATTGTCCGTGCTTCTGCTTCCTACACTAGAAAGTGACTCATAGAGTGAGAGTGTCAGTCAGGGGCGGACCCACGGGGGCTGTTTTAATACATAGACGCCATAGGGTCTGCCACTGACTGACACGTCGTCTAACCCCCAAAACCCCCCGTTGGATCCGCCACTGATCAAGCAGATTTTTCTGATGCTCAGCATATGGAGCTCTCACACTTTTGATTGGTCCTTAACCTAAATTCGCAGCATAAAAGTCATTCAGTACATATTTAATTGTTTTTTTTTTTTTTTGGTAATTTTT
>NW_016205367.1:0-2187 GCF_001687245.7 Rhagoletis zephyria
AAAAAAAAGATAAATTTAAATTAACTAAATTTAAGCATAATTATTTTTTATTCAAATTAGATATGTAGAAGCTAAACACNTCAAATTAGATATGTAGAAGCTAAACAATTTTGTGGATTACGCTTGTATTTAGTATTGAAAAACAAACACTAACAATAACAAAGAGCTTTAAGGATTTACAACCAATGTGATAAATAATGATTAGAAACTTAAATAAAGATTTTGACGCTAATAAGCGTAATGTGATGTACTAAATCCACGGAATAGTTCACACAAAGAGAAGCAATCAAGAACGTAGATACTGAAGACCACCCAGATTGAGAAACGTCTATATCATTCTAGATGAAAGGTCCAACTACGGTTTCAAAACGCCATGCCAATGCCTCATAAACATATATTTTGATTCAGAAAAATATGGTAAAATGGGGAAATTAGTAAACAAGATTTTTCACAAATAATACTTCAAGGACTCACCGACAAATGCATACAAAAATCTTAATAAAAGTAGCCAATGCAGTAACCAATTAAAAGTGACAGTTATTGCCGTACAGCTCGATGTCTTGAGGCAAAAAAACTTTTCAAAATGGTGAAATTAGTAAAAAAGATTTTGCACAAAGAATACTTCCAAGGACTCACCGACGGATGCATAGACAAATCTTGATAATTTTATGAAAAGATGAATTTAGATACATGAAATCAGCAACGTGAATACAAAAACGCAACACGTGATATTAATGGCAGCCCTGCCAGATATACGGATTTTTCTGTGCGGTACGGATTTTCAGGGGTGAAAATGGTTGTACGGATTCAACGTACGGATTTTTAGCTTTCCGTCAAGATTTACGGATTTTTGGAATGTTTTTTTTTAATATTGTAAAAATTTGCCTATTTTACACATATCTAATAGATTTCTTATAGTTCCTGAACAATCCATTTTTTTTATGAAAAAAAAATCCGCTATTTTCGTCCTTGAGGGACTTTCTATTAACAGCTTGTCTATTTTTCACCCGATTTTACAAATCAAACATGACAAGAGGAGTTATAGGCCTTTAAAATTACGCGTAACAATCTATTGGTAGACTTCGACTGTTGGGAGTTTTTGTCGCGTAAAATTAAAAAAAACCCCCACCTTTATTTCTAACTTTAACCATCGCTTCAAACATTATACTGTTACTCGGTAAGGTCGACAACCGATCCGATGATACTGTCGACAGCCGATGAAGTCCGATTATTGGATCATGAAGCAATTAAGGGTACTCTTAAATTTTTATATGAGAATTGAAGTCGGTTTTGTTTTTTGCTCAAAAATTACTTGTTGTGGTGGAATAATACCAGGTGAAGTAATAAGAGCGAGAAGGAAGATTTGACACTACCTTATTGGAAGTGTTCGCCCCTGAGATTTTTTTCAAAACGCCATGTTAATGCCTCACAAACATATATTTTTATTCAGAAAAATATGGTAAAATGGGGAAATTAGTAAACAAGATTTTTCACAAATAATACTTCAAGGACTCACCGACAAATGCATACAAAAATCTTAATAAAAGTAGCCAATGCAGTAACCAATTAAAAGTGACAGTTAATGCCGTACAACTCGATGTCTTGAGGCAAAAACACTTTTCAAAATGGTGAAATTAGTAAAAAAGATTTTGCACAAAGAATACTTCCAAGGACTCACCGACAGATGCATAGACAAATCTTGATAATTTTATGAAAAGATGAATTTAGATACATGAAATCAGCAACGTGAATACAAAAACGCAACACGGGATATTAATGGCAGCCCTGCCAGATTTACGGATTTTTCNATATTAATGGCAGCCCTGCCAGATATACGGATTTTTCTGTGCGGTACGGATTTTTAGGGGTGAAAATGGTTGTACGGATTTTTAGCTCTCCGTCAAGATTTACGTATTTTTGGAATGTTTTTTTAATATTGTAAAAATTTGCCGGTTTTACACATATCTAATAGGTTTCTTATAGTTCCTGAACAATCCATTTTTTTTATAAAAAAAAATACGCTATTTTCGTCCTTGAGGGACTTTCTATTAACAGCTTGTCTATTTTTCACCCGATTTTACAAATCAAACATGACAAGAGGAGTTATAGGCCTTTAAAATTACGCGTAACAATCTGTTGGTAGACTTCGACTGTTGGGAGTTTTTGTCGCGTAAAATTAAAAAAAAA
>NW_016205370.1:0-2187 GCF_001687245.7 Rhagoletis zephyria
TTTCAAGTGTAAGGTGTTATCTGAGGAAATTGATTGGGGAAAGTGGAGGGAAAAAGTGTGCTCAAAAGCATTTGAATTTTAGTTGTAGAGGGAAAAGGGAAAATAAACAGGGAAAACATAAAGTTGTAGCAGGTATTTTAGCATTTAGTCTAGTCACAAGCACTCTACGAAGCGACCCCTTAAGTCTCTCGGGTGATTATGTTTTTTGTCGTTTAATTTCTTTGTTTGATCGGTTATGCCATACAATTTAACATGTTTCTTATAAACTCCAATAAAAAAAGCTATTATTAAACATCAACAGTCCCAAGCTTTGTCTCCTTTATCTTCTTTTCATCCTTCTCCTCCAGTCCATCTCTGCTGTTGTTGTTGTTGGTCATCGTGCCGTCCGCCATCTCCGAGCTGGCGCCCAGTCCCGAGTGCTCCACAGCATCGGCATCAGCTTCAGCAGCAGCCTTCTTCAGCTCCTTTTCAGTCTGACCATTACCTTTACCTCCCCCTCCTCCTCCTCTTCTGTTTCTACACGACAACCACAGCCAGTACTTCAGCGCCTCCTTCCGAAACTCGCCATTGTAGTAGACGTAGATGAAGGGATTGAGGGCACAGCTGCTGATGGCCAGCCAGTAGCAGAGCATGTAGAAAGTGGACACGTAGCAGCCGCCCTTAAACTTGGGCAACACCCTTGAAGTGGTGAACATCAGCAGGTGCCAGATTTGCGTGGGCAGGTAGGCGGCGGCAAAGAGGGCGGTTACCACGGCGAGCATCACCACCGTATGGCGTTTCTTCGCCTCAAAGGCAGCGGCTCGCCGACTTCGAGAGGCACTTCGATTGAGGACAGCGGTTGAAGCTGCAGCGCCCAGGCCAACCTGCTCCCTCGCCCACACCCGCCGCATTACCAGTCCGTAGAAGAGGGCGGTCAGCAGCAGCGGCAGAACGTACTGCGTCAGCAAATGGAGCAAAAAGCGAAAGAAACGGAAACGGCTGATGAAGGAGCGGGGAAGGGAGGAGGGCAGCCAAATGACGCGGCAGGTGATCAGTTCCTATGATTTGGTGAAAAGAAGGTATTTTTGTGAGTGATTAAAAAGGAAATTCCCTCCTCTCAGCCCACCTTCTCCGGTGAAAAGTACTCCGAGACGCGAATGTTGAAGGTCATGGTGAGGATGAAGAGCAGTCCCAGCGACCAGACGACCACCAGCAGAAGGGCGGGACCTGGTCGACGGGACATTGGTCGGCAGACGAGGCAGAAGCGGTCGTAGCTGCGAGGAGAAACTAGTTTAGCCAGTTTTAAAAACTTTCTCAAAAACCTAAACAATCTTTTTCCTTTTCATCCCCAAACCTAATGGCAACCATCGTCAGCGAAGAAATGTAATAGGAGAGAATCTGCAGCAGCTTCAGCAGCCCACAAGATGCCACTCCAAAAAAGAGAAGGCCACCGTCGAGTGACCAGCTAGAGCAGGCGAGCCACTGACCGGGAATGACCAGTCCGCCGACCACGTCTGAAATCGCCATATTGAAAATGAGGATGTAAGTGGTGGAGGTGAGCCTCTTCTTGTAAATCGTCANGTTATCAGATAAAGAAGAAGGAGGAAAAGGTCACGACCTGAGTAGGTGGAATGGACGGCGTCTGAATCAGAGGTTTTATTCATGATTTTTCTATTTGGGGTTTCATTTCACTCGAAATGTACAAATGTACTTTAAAGAGAGGGAATGAACAGTGTGCTGTGATGATTCTCACTAAAAGAACATTGGTAAATGCTGTCTGTCTTTCTGTTTGTCAGTGTGTCACTCCAACTTCGATCAACTGAGGAAATGGCGATCGACATTGACTTTGAAACATACAGATTGGAGGAGAGTAGAACAGCACCAATAAACGTTTTACAGTGTTAGATTGGCCTAGATTTCTTTGCAGGAAGTGCAGCTGTTACTGTTGCTGTTGATGCCGTTATTTTGCACGTTTGACGTCAACTGAATGTACTGAGCTTGAGTTCGGAGATGCTGGTGAAAGCTGGTAGAAGGTGATTCCGGTGGATAGAACTTTTTTGATATTTTTATATCTTAGTTTTCATGTTGAACAACTGAACAACTGTTTTATATTTTGTAAACTAAAAACCTATTGCAAGTTTAATTAATTTGATAACAACAACAAAACAAAAGAGGAAAGAGTGAAGTGGACTGTTCACTGAACTCTAT
>NW_016205371.1:0-2187 GCF_001687245.7 Rhagoletis zephyria
CAAAATCGCTTAGGCGGTTACAGCGCCAAAAAAGAAAAAGAAGAAGAATAATATGAGATTTGCCTGTGTAAACAGTGTGATTAACAAGCGAGCTTTGATTAGTTCAGATTATATTTATATATAAACGTACTTTTATATATTCACCGTACGCATATATTTACACATAAGATTTCATGAATACTTACCCTTGGATTCAGTAGTTTACCCTGGCATTCAGTAAGCGGTCTCTAGTCACTAATAGTGACTTTTGGTGGTGAACTTGGATTTTGAGACTATTTGGTATTCAGTCCGCTATCTCACGTCTCTAGTCTCAAAAATAAGTCACTAATTTGTCAGCTGGCTAAGAGCAGGTCACAAAAATAGAAGTATGGAGGAAAAGCTTCTTTCCACTTTATTAAAAAAAAAATCCGAAAATGAAGCGAGAAAATTTGTTCAACAAGAATTTCATTAGAAAATAAACCAAAATCCTTTAATATCATACAAATGTATTGAAAAAAAAAATATTTCTTTGTTTTTAATAAATTAAAATCTAAAGATTGTTAAAAAAAATAAAACTAATAAAGAAATATTAAAAAAAGAATCTTCTACGCCCGAGGAGGACTTGAACCCGGACCCCCTCGGCTGCCAGCCTAATGCTTTGACCACTCGGCCATTGCGACTTTTTGAGCGGCGCGGGCAAAAGGCATACATAAACGCTATCAGCTGATTGTCTGTGTTTGCTTTCACCACCCAAATCGTCTCAAGTCACAAAAATAGTCACTAATTGCTAATCTCAAATTTAGTGACTTGAGATGAGATTGAATTACTGAATCCCAGGGTTAGTCTCATCTCAAGTCACTAAATTTGAGACTAGCAATTAGTGACTATTTTTGTGACTTGAAATGATTTGGGTATTCAGTGGGAGAGAGACACAAAAAGTTCACCAAAAATGTGTGGTGAAAACAAATACAGACAGTCAACTGATAGCGTTTATGTTTGCCTTTTGCCCGTGCCGCTCAAAAAGTCGCAATGGCCGAGTGGTCAAAGCATTAGGCTGGCAGCCGAGGGGGTCCGGGTTCAAGTCCTCCTCGGGCGTAGAAGATTCTTTTTTTAGTATTTCTTTATTAGTTTTATTTTTTTTAACAATCTTTAGATTTTAATTTATTAAAAACAAAGAAATATTTTTTTTTTCAATACATTTGTATGATATTAAAGCATTTTGGTTTATTTTCTAATGAAATTCTTGTTGAACAAATTTTCTCGCTTCATTTTCGGATTTTTTTTTTAATAAAGTGGAAAGAAGCTTTTCCTCCATACTTCTATTTTTGTGACCTGCTCTTAGCCAGCTGACAAATTAGTGACTTATTTTTGAGACTAGAGACGTGAGATAGCGGACTGAATACCAAATAGTCTCAAAATCCAAGTTCACCACCAAAAGTCACAAAGAGTCACAATGATCGAGTGGTCAAAGCATTAGGATGCCGGTCGGGAGATCCGGGTACGAGTCCTCCTCGGGCGCAGAAGTTTTTGAAGTGAAACTTTTTAGGCGGCGGTATCGCAAAAATGGAGAGTGAAATTTTTAAAACTGAAAACGTTACATGAGTGAGAAGGAAGATATAGGTAGTATAGGGAAGGGGGAAAAAAATAAAGCGACGCATGACGGGTACGAGTACCTACATATGTATATATGTATGTTTGAATGCACGTATGTATGTATATATATATATACCCTGCAGTACGGGGGAGCGACTACAGGACTGATGAATTGGTAGCTACCTAGTAAACTCCGTCAATTACCGACCGACTACTTGCAGTGAATATTGTAGGACATTCTACTTTGCATTACTGGCAATGCCTAAAAGAAGCGAAAAAATTCGAAGGCATTATAACGCTATGCCTTCTAGAACACGTTACCACTAAAAGCGATTACCGATATTTTGCTGGGATACCCTTCAGTACTGCTGGAGTCAATCGCTACTTTTGAACCGCTACTGCACCGACTCCTAGGTAAGTAGCTACTCTATTAACCCGTGGTAGTGCACATGGTAGTGCAGACTCGAACCAGTCGTACGCAGGATAGCGAAAAACTACGACAGAGGGCGCCCATAAATCACGCAAGTGACTACTTTAGTAACTCCCGGTAGTGCAGAGAGAGCCGATGGTGACTACCGCCTAGGACATTGCCTTGTAAAAGTAATCGATTAAATA
>NW_016205372.1:0-2187 GCF_001687245.7 Rhagoletis zephyria
TATGCAACTCTGAATCGGCAAAATTGATGCTCCTGCTCATTATCAACCCCGATAAGATTTTACGCCCCCCAGGAGTATTCAAAAAGGTTTATTACTGTATACATATGCTGTGGTAGCAACATATAAAATTTATTGTTGGTAGAGAGAGAGAGAAGCACGCCTAACCGTCCCACGTACACGGTGGTGAGTTTTCATTTACATGGCGCTCTCATATGTTTGATCGTGTCAGGGGCCACACTCACTGCCGTAAACGTACGTTAACGTGTCAGCGATACGATCCTGTATGGTTCTACCTCTGCTTGGCCTCCAGGTGATAAATTTCGGTAATTTTTGCGTGGGAGACATATTAGGGTAATTTCGTATTGATCAGAGATATATTCCAGATCTATATCGAAAAAAATATACCCAAATTTTTTTATTTTGAAATCAAAAAATATTTAGGGAGTGCTCAAAGCGCTCAACGTTTTCCATGTATTTTATATAGAGAAAAAACATATTTTCGTAGAAATAGTGTAGAATTCTTGAAAATCAATATTTTTCGATCGGAAAACTTTACTTATCTTCAGAATACTCCCAGTAATAATACTCAATTGTTTTTTTTAACAAATTTTTCATGGTAACTATATTTTATAGGTCCTCCAAAGCCCTTAGAAAATACAATGGGGGGAACAATAAAAAATCTTTTATCATAAAAACTGGTTAAATAAACAATTGGATATTAATACTGGAAGTCCCCTGAAGAGAACCACAGTTTTCCGGTCGAAAAATATTGATTTTCAAGAGTTTTATACCATTTCTACGAAAAATTGTTTTTTCTCCATATAAAATACATGGAAAACTTTGTGCGTTTTGAGCACTCCCTAAATATTTTTTGATTTCAAAATAAAAAAATATGGGTATATTTTTTTCGGTATATAACAATCCTAGGGGTTGGCGGCATTAAAATCCGACCTTATTTTTTTACATACATTTTTGGACCACTTTAATGGGGATAGAATATAAATAAAAGCGTTTGGAGTGCTGGCGCAGTGTCATGTTTTCCGGCGAATCCAAATATAAATTTTTTGGGTTTTATGAAAGACTCAGTGTATGGAGAAAGCTGGGAAAAGCTACAACCCTAAAAATACTATCAAGAGTGTAAGACACGGTGGTGGTGGCGTAATGGTATGGGGTTATATTGCTGATAGCGGCGTTGGTAACTTGGAAATAATTATGCATCATAGAGTGAGTGTCTGCTGAAAAATTGGGCGTTGCGGAAAATTTGTATTGTTAGCAAGATAACGACCCTAAACTTTTGGCTCATGATACAAGGATGTGCCTGGCGTACAATACTCCACATTTGCTGAAAACCCCACCACAGAGTCCTGATATCAAACCCATAGAGCATATGTGGAATATGCTTGAGAAAAGGATCACATCTAATCACATTCCCTCAAGGGATTAATTAAAAAAATGTTCTTTTGTAGGAATGGTCACCAAGCTATGCCCAAAGACTTGTGGAATCAATGCCATATCGTATTAATATCGCTATTGAAGTAAGCGTTATCCAACAAAATATTGAGAAATAAATGTGTGGTACTTAACGCTTTCTTTTATGCATTAACTCATATACATACATATGAGTCGTCCACTTGCAAGGTGCGTTATGTAAAATTTTTTCGATTTTTACTTTTTGGTGGATTACGTTCCAGTATTTAAAGTAGTTTCATATCCACTAACAACACAGTTCAAAATCTTTTTATATTCTGAAAAAATATCATAAAATGTTAATTCTTTTTCCAAAAGTCGCTATCGCTAGGAAACTGCTTTAGGTCGTATAGACTGTTAATATTATAATTTTATAAGGCTCCTATTTATCCAAATTTTCAGGTAATAATAAAAAGGATTCCATTTAAATGTTACTTGTTGTCGTAGTTGTTTTTTTTTTTCAAATTTATGGCTTTCTATTATAAAATCACATAACGCTGTTTGCAAGTTGACTACTCATATGTATGAAGACTTTAGTGGTAGAAATTTAACGACTTTTGTAGCTTTTAGCTAATAACGTTTGGAATAATAAATAAAATGAAATAAGTTGTGTTACTTTGTTAAATATCATAAATAATGACCATAAATGCAATTATTTCCATGGTCCACCTACCGGACCAGGCAATAAGTTATGTACGTACCAAATTTCAAAAAAAAAAA
>NW_016205373.1:0-2187 GCF_001687245.7 Rhagoletis zephyria
CCCGGGTACCCGGGTAGCTCATTACCCGGGTGAAATCATCAGCCCTACTAGCTTTTCTAAGTGGTTCGAACCACTGAACCGAACCGAACCGCACTGTATTTTTGGAGTAGTTTGCAGCCCTGGTTCTTTGTTCTTTGATCAGGGGACACAGTGGCTTTGTGGCTAGTAGCTACCATGTTCCCGATGTTGATCAGTCTCTCTCCGTTGTCGGAGGTGTTGTCATGAAGGCTGAATTTTCCGATCGTAGGACCAAATATGCCTTCTTTGCCTACCCAGGCGTTAAAGTCACCAAGCGCGATTTTAGTATCGAGGCGGGGACAGCGCTCTTACGCTTCTAGTTCTCGAACTACTTCGTTCATTGAACTAGTTCTTTGAAAAGAATGAACGACCTTGTTCGAAATTTAAAATGACCTAAAATGAACTATCTTTTAAGCCCTGCTTCTAAGACCAAATTGGGAAATATTTAGCCATTTGCGCAGTGTTTACGGGGTGGGCGGAGAGGGCACCTTAAAACCCACCCATTTTACAAAAAGTGCATATTTCAAACCGAATTTGTTAAATAAGTGCTCGGAAATTTGAAAGTTTTGTTTTAAAAATAATCTTCAATCCTCTGACAACACGTATAATTCCCTTTTTCGGGCCACACAATTGGATACAATAACCCGAAGTCAGTGGGCAAATAACTAAACCCAAATTTAATTCAATTAACCACCAATTTTGTTGGTTGGTTGTTGTTGATTGGATTTTCGATAGCTTAGAAAGAGCACCTCCAGTAAACTTTCCCACACGTAAATTTATTAAATAATTTTTGAGTTCTTCGAACATCGTCAGCTCCTTCTTGTACTTCGTGTGCAACTCTGAACAATCATCTTTCATTGTTTTGACTGCATTTCTCTTCAAAAACGTACCGTATGCATAATTTTGTTTTGAAAAAATTTTCCGTTTGGTGAACGATAATGAACTAAATGAAGGAGCTCATTTCCCACTGGGAAAATAGGTAAGCACCTTACGAGGTAAGCCATGTTTTCTTCCAGTTTTTAGTACCAAAATTGTCATCATGGCCAATGCCACCTACTCGTAAAGCACAAAATGAACACCTCCGACGACACATTACTTTGTCAGTTGCAAAATAACGTGCAGCCGAAGTTATTTCCAAGCGTCGAACTACTCCGAGCGACTGCTCTGCATTATGCGTAACTTACTTTGTAAAGCAATATTCCGAGGCTTTTTTGTATTTTTATTGGAACCTGTTTTTACGTGGCGGGTCCTAATTCCAGCGCACAACTCATTGCTGTGAGGGGTGGTTTCTCAACCGAATATACATTTATATAGCGAACCGCTTACTCCAAGACAGGCGCCCGCTGAGCCAATACACTTTTATATGGGAACTCTTGCTTTGCGTTGCCCTGAAANGCCCCTCCGAAGGCCGCAAGAGTTGACTATTTTTCACATCCTATTTAAAAGTCAAACATGTTTTGAAAAGATGATTTATAGAAATTTAAAATGATGCATAACATTTAAAACCCCCATTTTTCTTAATTTGTCAACTTTGACCATCGCTAATTTTCAAAGATTTCTATGAAAGTTGCAAATATGTAATCTATGTCTATACATTCTATACTAATTATATAAAGAGAAATCCCTTCTTTTAGTAACAGATAATTTTGCGAACGCAGGTCCGATTTTCATGACACTTTGTATATAAACGGCTTTCAGCACCCACCACGTCAAAGGCAAAAAAGATTTATTTTTTTTCCGGAAGGTGGACCAGGGACCGATCTATTCGATCTGGTTCTATTTGTTTGAAATTTTGTACGTAGGTAACTTTTTGCCTAGATTAGCATATATGAACCTTTTTTCCAGTAAGTGGACCAGGGACCGATCTATTAAAAAAAATCTTTTTTTTGGTCTGATTTGCTTGAAATTTGGTGAACGTATTATAGATATACGTCGAATAGAATTAAATAATTATTTTACAGTTAGAAAGGTGTTTTTAGGTGCCGGAAAGCGTGCGGTTATTGGCTTTTTATCTATAATTATTATCTTTACTAATTATATAAAAAAGGTCTCTTCTTTTTATAAAAGTGAATCTCGCGAACGGCTGTACCGATTGATTTGAAATTGTGAACACCTGCTGTAGGCTTTCCAAGGATGATTATAGGCTGATAATAATTTCGATATGTCAAG
>NW_016205374.1:0-2187 GCF_001687245.7 Rhagoletis zephyria
TCGAAGATACTCCAATAACCGCCGCGAAGCGGCGGCCACAAGGCCCAACCTCGAAGATACTCCAATAGCCGCCGTGAAGCGGCGGCTAACGCCCCGAACCTCGACGAACTTCGAAGATACTCCAATAACCGCCGCGAAGCGGCGGCTAACGCCCCGAACCTCGACGAACATCGAAGATTCTCCAATAGCCGCCGCGAAGCGGCGGCTAACGCCCCCAACCTCGCCGAACTTCGAAGATACTCCAATAACCGCCGCGAAGCGGCGGCCACAAGGCCCAACATCGCCCAACTTCAAAGATACTCCAATAACCGCCGCGAAGCGGCGGTAAACGCCCCCAACTCCGAAGATACTCCAATAGCCGCCGCGAAGCGGCGGCAACAAGGCCCAACCTCGCCGAACTTCAAAGATACTTCAATGGCCGCCGCTTCGCGGCGGTTAACGCCCCGAATCTCAACGAACTTCGAAGATACTCCAATAACCGCCGCGAAGCGGCGGCTAACACTCTCAACCTCGACGAACTTCGAAGATACTCCAATAGCCGCCGCGAAGCGGCGGCCACAAGGCTCAACTTCGAAGACCACCAAAGATACTGCAATAGCCTCCGCGTAGCGGCGGCCACATGGCCCATTTTCGAAAACCATCAAAGATACTCCAATAGCCGCCGCAAAGCTGCGGTTAACGCCCCCAACTTCGAAAATGATCAACTATCACCCAAAAGCCGCTGAAAACAAGCGGAAACGCCTTTAACTCTTCCTGGTTAAAACCATCCAAAGAAACGCCAAAATATTTGGTGAGGATAGTGTGAGGAACATTAGTCTAAACTTAATGTCTTAACTTCTTTTTTATAAGTCCACGAAGAACACACAAAACACCACGAGTTGTTTTTAGTTCAAAAAAGTTTTAAAGTATTGAAACTAGCTGCAGTTTTGGGGCGGCTTTTTTGACAATTTAAAAAATGATCAGTTTTTTTCTAATTTTTGCTGCAAAGCAGTTTTGCGTTTAAAAAAATTTTTAGGAAACTTAAACATTTTTTTAAAAATTCCAGATAATTACCAAGAAAATTTAACATTTTTTGGTCAAGCTTGGCAATGTTATGAAAAAAAATTCCATCTTCAAGTTTTTAGATAAGTGATGATCTTTGAGATTTTTTTTGTTTTGTAGCAATAATTGGAGGGTGGGTAAAGATATTAAAAGTTGGGCAATGTAGCTACTGCCTTGTGATAGTTTTTAAAGTTTTTTTTAAAGTTGATATTTTAGCCGTTGCAAAGAAGCGGCAACAATAACCAACCTCAACGATCATCACCCACTTCAGTTTGATTTTAGAGAATAGGTTTTTTATTTCATTTGCAAGTTTGACCAGGAAATGTTAAATTTCCTAATTTGTGTTGCAATTTCTAAAAAAATTGTTAAATTTTTAAAAACCTTTTTTCTGAACGCTGAACTTCTTTTTTGCAAAAATTGGAAAATGAATAATGATGATGAGATTTTTTTGTTACCTTTCATTTGGCAGGTTCAATTAAGCCATGCCACCTTTCTATGATACCGATGTGGGTACCGTTGTGTTTAAAGATCTTGGTGAAAAAAGCTATTGACATAAAAGAGAAACTAAAAATTTGAAAATATTTTGTGCCTTTGCGTTGTCCCCTCTTAAGTAAAGAAGCCGCCGTTTTTCGCTTGCAATAAAGTTAAAAATATTTTTTTTAGTTGGGCAAAATAGCTGCTGCGAGGCTGTTCTCACAAAATTTAACGTTGATGTCAAAGTTCGTCGAGTNAGGTTGGGCCTTGTTGCCGCCGCTTCGCGGCGGCTATTGGAGTATCTTCGGAGTTGGGGGCGTTTACCGCCGCTTCGCGGCGGTTATTGGAGTATCTTTGAAGTTGGGCGATGTTGGGCCTTGTGGCCGCCGCTTCGCGGCGGTTATTGGAGTATCTTCGATGTTCGGTGAGGTTGGGCCTTGTGGCCGCCGCTTCGCGGCGGCCATTGGAGTATCTTCGATGATCGTCGAGGTTCGGGGCGTTAACCGCCGCTTCGCGGCGGTTATTGTAGTGTCTTCGATGATCTTCGAGGTTGGGCCTTGTTGCCGCCGCTTCGCGGCGGCTAATGGAGTATCTTCGAAGTTCGTCGAGGTTGGGCCTTGTAGCCGCCGCTTCGCGGCGGTTATTGGAGTATCTTTGAAGTTGGGCGATGTT
>NW_016205375.1:0-2187 GCF_001687245.7 Rhagoletis zephyria
ACGCAGACTCGGTATTTTCCTCGTGAAAAGGCATGTTTAGCCAATTCCATGCGTATAGACAAGCGAAGCTCATTACTTCCACTCAACCCGTTTTTGGATAAAAATGGCTTACTACGAGTCAACGGTAGATTAGCTCACTCAACCTTGACGTATAATGAACGCCACCCGATAATTATCCCCGAAAAATCCCAGTTCGCTATTCTTTACATACGCTTCCTGCACGAACTGCTTCTCCATGCAGAACTCCGCCTTATGCAGCAAGTCATACGGCAAGAAGTTTATATTCCTAGGCTCAAGCCCCTTNCGCCTTATGCAGCAAGTCATACGGCAAGAAGTTTAATATTCCTAGGCTCAAGCCTCTTCTTAAAAAATGCATATTTCAATGCAAACCTTGCAGCGTCCAGCAAACGCGCTCGCAAATAATGGCAGCCCTACCTCAGGAGCGGTGTACATATTCACCCCCCTTTACAATTACGGGTGTCGATTTTGCTGGACCTTTTCAGTTAAAGGCCTCACTGCTAAGATCGCTCACTATGGTGAAGGGATACGTGGCTGTTTTTGTATGTTTTACGACAAAAGCTATCCACCTTGAGTTGTGCTCCGATCTCACTACGGACGCGTTTCTCGCCGCGTTTGCTCGCTTCGTCGGACGTCGCGGTTATCCCGCTAAAATGATGAGCGATAATGGTAAAACGTTTGTAGGGGCCAAGCGAGCGACCGAACGGGAATTTCTCGCTTTCTTAAAAGAAGTATCACAAGATGTCATACATAAATACTCTCCTCAAGGCATCAACTGGGAATTCATTCCACCCAGCGCTCCCCATATGGGTGGTCTGTGGGAATCCGCAGTCAAGAGTTTCAAAATGCACTTAAAAAAGACTGCCGGGCCCAGCAAATTTACGTTTACCACTCTCCTAATTAGGATAGAAGCCGTATTGAACTCACGGCCACTTTCTGCCTTATCGCAAGATCCAACAGATCTCACCGCACTAACTCCCGCTCACTTTTTACGAGGCGCCCCACTCTTAGCCCTACCAGAAATTAATCACCAAAATCTATCTCTGGTTAACAGGTGGGAGAAAGTAAAAGTTTTACACCACGAATTTGGTAAACGTTGGAAGGAAGAATACATAAAAAATCAACAAAAAAGGTACCGATGGAAAAACCCGCAGTCTGAGTCAAAAGTCGGCGAACTTGTCCTCATTGTTGACGATACTCTACCTTCCACTTAATGGCGTCTAGGTCGCATCGAAAAGGTGCACCATGGGAAAGATGGACATATTCGTGTTGTAGACCTCCGCACCCAATCTGGCATTCTCACTCGCCCAATAGTAAAAATATGCCCGTTGCCAACGGGTGACGCCCCTCTGACTTCTCCAAATGCGCACTAATTAAAACCTTTAATCACTCCCATTCTCAAATGAATTTAATAATCTCTATTTTTGAATAAATATTCTAACACCGAGCACTAGTTAAATACACTAACACTTGTGCCAACAAATTTAATTGACTTATGTATTTATGAATAAATACTCTAATCCCACGTCTCTAATCCCACGTTTCTCCAATTGTCATGTAGACTCCCTACTAATAGTCTACCTCTAACGGCCTACTTGCAGATGGAAACTGGCAGTAGCAGTACCGTCCCGACAGCTGTACCTCGCAGTAGCATTGGCGCTCCGATACCAGCACCGCGCAATAGTATCGGCGTTTCGACACCGGCACTTCGCCACGTGAAAACACCGCAGCCAGAGAGCATGATGGTCGACCAGGTTCCAGAGTCGCAGCCCGAGGACGTGGGAGCGAACTTCCAGCGATGCCGCTTGTGTGCGCGTCATCACGCCCTGCGTGTGTGCCAGGCATTCCGCGCAATGCAGCCAGCGCAACGGTATTTGATCGCCTGTGCACATCACTTCTGCACAAACTGCCTGGCATTATCACACCACAGCAGCGAATGCCTCTCCGTGGGTGTATGCAAGCTTTGCGGCCAGCGCCACCATACCCTGCTTTACCGCAAGTCTGCTCATTCAAAGCATCCGCCACCGCACTCTGCACCAGCTCCGCGTAGAATCGAAGCCAACCGTTCGCACTGGCCACGCCGCTATAAACTCACGCGTAACGCGAACCAGAAATCTAAGCAGCTCCAGCACGCGCGCATCGTCAAGCGCACCGCAAATAAAGTGCGTA
>NW_016205377.1:0-2187 GCF_001687245.7 Rhagoletis zephyria
TTTCTTCATCTAGGCGCTCATGTAAATTATGCACAACAATCATATCCCACTGCTCAACAGGCAACCCCTGTGCCCGCAACTGGCGTAATGTCTCATGGGTGACATTCGCCATACGCTGAAGTGCATCCGATGATGCACGCTCCAAAAAAGGCAATCTATAAAATTGACGCAAATACTCACGGCACGTGTGGTATTTCTTATCATACAGCTGTTTTAATCGCTCCCAAGCTTCATGATAATTCTCATCGGTCAACTGCCACTCGCCCAAGGTACGTGCGGCATTATCCACCAGCGACTTTTGCAAATAAATAAACTTAAATGCTGGCGCAACTTGCTCATTATCGTGCACAACAGCCTTAAATCGGTCATGAAACCCCTTCCATTTTGTCAAACCGCCATCAAACTCGCCCCAATTGTTTTTCAAATCTATCTGCCGTTGTGGATATTGCAGCTCCACTTGAATATTTGCTGGCGCATTGACAGGCACTGGTGTTGGACAGAGCTCATTTATTTTACCCTGCAGCGCAGCACGGGCTTCAATATAACCTTCTTCGGCTTTCTCTAGCTCTACATAATAATTTTTAGTCTTGTCACCCTCTTTCACATTTAGTACTAGCTCATCGTGCAAAGCAATGCACTGCTTCCACCTCCCTTCTAATACTTCTACACACGCACTAGCACCGGGATGCGTAACAGAAGCAAACTCCTCGCTCCGCCTCGCACATAAATCACTGCCCCGAAGCCTTTCTCGGATGCATCCGCAAATCCATGCAACTGAATAGTTCCATCGTTTGATACACGAATATATCGAGGTAACTTGAATCTTTCTAGCACCGAAATATCTTTCCAGAATTCTAGCCATCTATCTTTAATGCTCTGAGGAACCTGCTCGTCCCATCCCATGCTCAGTCTCTACAAATCTTGCACTATTATTTTTCCATGTAACTGGTGTTATATAACCATTTGGATCATAAAGTTGTGCAACACAACTTAGAACAATTCGCTTGCTAATCACCACAGGTACCGCTGGCGCCTTCACCACAAATGTAAATTCGTCGCTATCAGTATGCCACTTCAAGCCTAGCACCGATGTATCCGCATTATCGGACAGCAACAATGTATTCGGTTCTTCTGATTGGAAAGCATTTACAAGAACTTTGCTATTGGACCGCCACTTACATAGTTCCATACCAGCACTACCTAGCACGAATCTCATTTCTCTAGCTAATCTGATCGCTTCGTCATTACTTGCCCCTGTAATTCCATCATCCATATAAAAATCATCAATAATAGCTCTAGCTGCTGATGGAAAATATTCGAACTGATCCCTAGCTGCCTGAATTAAGCAACGCACTTCTAAATGTGCTGATGCAGTCATCCCATATGTAACCACTGTTAAGAAGTATTCACGCAACTTTTCTCTAGGACTCTCCCGCCAAAATATCCGCTGTAAGTCATACTGGCTCTCAATAATTCGTATTTGCCTAAACATCATTTTCACATCCCTGCTTATTCCAATTTGATGCCGCCTAAAACGCATTATAATGTCGGGGAGATCACGCTGCAACTTCTCACCAAGCATTTGAACTTTATTTAAAGATACTCCTGAATCGGTCTTGCAACTAGCGCTGAATACAACACGAAATTTCTTAAGCACACAATGGTGTGGAATATAGTAGATCATGCTAGGCGTGCAAGTGTTTGCAAAGTGTCTGATTGGATTAATAGCCAGAAACTCAGATAACACTACCATGATAGAAACGACGTTTGGTATTGTTGTGCTTGGGCCATACATTGAGCCAATGAACTATGAGACCGGGACTGCTTTCTCCACTATAGGTTGCATTCGTCTTGAAGAGCTAGATAAGAAAGTACAGCGATTGTGGGAAATGGATCACGTCCGTGACTCACCCATCCGAACAAAAGAGCAAGAGATTGTTGAGCAGATGTTTATAGATACGTATTACCGGGATGATTTTGGACGCTTTGTTGTGACAATCCCCATAAAAAGTGCTAGTAGATTAGGAAGCTCCCGCTCAATTGCATTAAAACAGTTTTTTCTATTTGGAAAAGAGATTAGCTAAGGATCCCGAAATAGCTCGGAAATTTATAGATTTTATGCGCGAGTATGAGCGACTTGGACATATGGAAGAGGCTCAGAATAGTCCGTCTCCTAGTGAGCTAGTG
>NW_016205378.1:0-2187 GCF_001687245.7 Rhagoletis zephyria
AGATTGCACTGCGGACCTCAGTGCTACCACGCCAGTGCTCTGCTCTATCGGCCATTGCGACTGATGTAGCGCCGCGAGCAAAATGGCATACTTATGCTTTTCACTGGGGATGAACTGGCACAAGATCTCATCAACTGTTATGATTCTACGAGTATTTCTACTATTAGATGCTAATGCATAGCCTGACAATTGACATCTCGTAGTAGGATAAACTCAATCCATTCCATTCTGTATCACCACTGATACACAAGTTTGATACTTATAGTAATTGATTGCTGGCTGTTTGCAAATGCAACTACATTAAAATATTTTCTTATAAATAAATGCTTCACTAAATTTACATTGCATGCAACATGTTGCACTACTGACAAGTAGCAAATTGCCAACACTTTGCAATGTTCGTTTGATTGCAAATGCCAATGGTGGGTGGTGGTGGGAGGGTGAAACAATGCACAAGTGGGTGAAAAAATACAGGCGGCTAAACAAATTGCAAGCAAAGCAAAAAATTTTAAAGATGTAAGCAAATCAGTGCAAATTTTGATAGGCAACATAGTGTTGCATATGCGAAATGCATGCCATGTCTGCATGACAGCGCTATTGCAGAGCAGAAAAGAGCTAAGGCTGAAGAGGAGCATGAAAGAAAAATAAACGTAATTCAATGTGGTGGCGTTAAGCGTTTTACATAACTGCGCATTCAATGTGACATCATGGAGTGTGTCTATGTGTGCGTGCGACATTGAAAAATTATAAACAAATAGCGTTAAATGGACTAGAAAGTTGTGCAACTTCAATAAAGAATAAATATAAGTGTGCACAGACATTTATATTAGGGTGCACCGCCAAAAATAGTTGAGGCTTTTCCAACGGAATTTTTATCAAATGTATTATATTTTAAGATTTACGCTAAAATATTTCGGAAAAACATTAAGCCATATGCGAGCTAGACTAATTTTAAAATACCTCCAAAAATCTCATTTGATTCTGTTGATAAAAAAGGCTTAAAAAAATAATTTTAAGAACTAATTTTATGTATGTATAAAAAAACTAGATTTTTTGAGGTATTTTTCAAATAGTCTAAAGCTGCAAAAAATAGTATATTTCCGATGGGAACAGACTACCGATTTTTTATGGCAAGTTATGCACCCTAATGCACATATCTACATAAATGTGAGCAGGCGAGCAAAATGAATGCATAACATTGAAAATAATAATGAAGAAATTTTACAAACCACAATAATAACAAAACTAATAATGGAACGTTTGTATTAACATACATACATAAATAAATAATGTTTTACAGTTATTATTGTTAAACGTCGACGTTGTTTATTTTCATTATCACTTAAATATTTTCTTGTTATTACAACATTTATTATTCCTATTTCTATGCCACTTACCAACTGTTATCGCATTTTCCACAATAATCGTTGTCTGCTGATGCTTTTTTGTTAGAAATTTTGTTGTATTTGCTATAGATGTTGTTGCTTTTGTATTATTGTGACATTAAATGAGCAACTTGAGTGGCAACTTGAGTGTATTTCTTCTTGCCACTCGTCGCAACGCACAGCCACTTGAATGCCAAAACGCTCTACTAACCAGCATCAAGAAGGCAATCAACAAAAAAGTCCAAGTAGAAGAGGAGACGAAAAACAAACAGAGCAACAACTTGGTAGACCTACACAGTTATGCAATTCACGCGCCCACTAACTGCTGCTGTGGCAAAGTACTATACTTACATATTTGCTTAACATTTACACGTGCACGCACACACACACANCATATACCATACCGACAGTGAAAAGCCGTGAATATTTCGGTAGATCAGTTGGCAGAAGCCGACTAGTTTATTAACTGTTATGAGCTGATGTGGAGGCTTCCCAGTTCACAAACTGTTACTTTTCGATTCTGAGTGATGTGAGGATTTTTGAAATTAAATGAGTGTAGGGTATTTGGAAATTTATGCAATTCAATAAATTTCCAAAGAAAAGTGAAATAAAAACAGATATGAAAGTGAAACTGTTTCCATTTATTTGTAGTTATTTTCTTATACCAGAAATTTAGATAATATTGGTATTGACAAAAATAACGTCATCTTCATCTTGATCTTCATCTTCATCTTGATCTTGATCTTGATCCTGATCCTGATCTTCATCTTCATCTTCATCTTCATCTTCATCTTCATCTTCA
>NW_016205379.1:0-2187 GCF_001687245.7 Rhagoletis zephyria
TACTTGAAATTTGGTGTGCAGGCATATCTACGGTAGGCGCTTTAAGTAAAGCAGGGATCACACGATTCNTGAAAATTTTTATCAGCTATAATTTCACAACCATCAGTCACATGAAATTGAAATTAGGTATGCAGACATATCTGTGGTAGGTGCTTACAGTAGGCTATATATACATGAGTTTGTAAAAAGGGGCGTGGCAACTATAACTTGGGAACCATAAGTCCCAAGTACTTGAAATTTGGTGTGCAGGCATATCTACGGTAGGCGCTTTAAGTAAAGCAGGGATCACACGATTCTTACATTTGTACACAAAATGCCAAATTTAGATTTGTCCACATTTGCGCATTTGGATAGCGATGCACAAATGATTTGTTTTGCGATCAGACGATTTGGCTGCCAAAGATCCAAATGATTTGGCATACATTTGCGCACAGCAGTAAAGTGACAAATATGGTCCACATTCATTCACACGATTTAACCATTTGGTCATAAATACTTAAACAGCTGGTCCGGTGTCAATCATACTTTTGCATTTATGATTTCGTGAGATTTGAAGTGAAATAAACAAAAATAATATATACGCACAGGTACTCAGAATTTTTAATACACCCTCAAAATCTAGGTTGATGCATATACTTGCTCGTAACTTTATTTCTGTTTGACCGATCAAAAATACTTACATATGCCATTTAAGAGAAAACATTTCGTTGTTTACAACCATTTATAAATGGTTAATTTATCTTGAGAAATGGTGGAGCAATATTACAGAATATCCGAAAAGTTTTAATTTTTTTATTTTAAATGACGTCTTGTCCGGCTATTTTGTTCACTACTATATAAATATATATGTATATGCAGACCCCATCAAACCATCAATAAAGTTTATCCCATGATGTGATATCTCACTTAAATTTTAGTACTAGAAAAAGTGCAGAACATATTGGCCAAAGTTGAATGTCTCAGCCAAACCGTAATTGATTTTCAAAATTTATAGCTAATTAAAAACAAAACTGCTTACGGCTTCGTTCTTATATATGTATGTACATTAAAGGGACCCTTATTTTTGAAAATCGGAAATTGCGGGTGCTACCCCTTGAAATGGTTACCTTTATTGAAAAAGTAATTCCCTAAAAATGTTGGCTCAATTAATCAAGTCTAACCCGTGCCACAAATGGGTCGAAGTTGAGATAACGGCAGTATCACTTTGCGTCAGTGCTGCCTTTGGCTAGCCACCTTATTAGCGGCCTTTGCATTGTTACTATTGTATAAAACATAGCATGATACAAAACAAAATTATTTCTGTTCACCTCATCATTCATAAATAAATGGACAACTAATTTTTAAGCAAAAAACAAAACCGACTTCAATTCTCATATACAAACGGTAGATTATCGTTAATTTGTTCATGATCCAATGATCGGATTTAAACCAAATTAGTATAGGACCACTTGTGGGGTAACACCTTTCCTTTATAGAAATCGGTTAACGTGGTCCAAGGTTATGCGGTAAACTACGTTAAAAAAAAATATACCGACGGATTGATAATTGATAGCCTTCGCCTTTTTGTGAAGTCGGTTAAAAATAAGTTTGATTTCGTTCCTTTAAAATATGTATGTATATTTAGGACTTTTTACATGTACGAGTAAGTAGATAATAACGCACAGAACCACGATACATGGTTCATTATTCCAACACGTTTGTGGCATGGGTTAATGTGGGTCAATTGAGTCTATATTAAATGATAAATATTTTCTCCTTATATGTAAAAATTACAGGGGGTAGCACCTCAAAAAACTAAAAAACAAAAATTTTAAATATACCTTTCATTTTAAGCTAGAAAACGCGGTTTTGTACATTTATCAGTTTTGAATGACTATTTTTCATTAAATTTTAAAGATCAAACATGTCGTGAGAAAATGATTTATAGGCCTTTAAATTGCTGTATAATAATCTATTGTCATACTTGGATTGTCGGAATTTTCATTGAGCAAAAAAAAATTTATATTTTCTTATTTTTTTAAGTTTTGACGATTCCTTATTTCAACAATTACAAAATATGCAGTACAATTAAACTGATAAATCTACAAAACCATATTTTCTGACCTAAAATGACAAGTCGCGAACTTTAAATGATTTAAAAAAAAACCTATAAAAATAGGCAATAATATTTCTCATAAAAAGGAAGGA
>NW_016205380.1:0-2187 GCF_001687245.7 Rhagoletis zephyria
GACCTAGCCAGCGCGATTATTTGTTGAGTCAAAAGCGTAAATTTGTAGCACAACATGCATACTTATAGCATACGAGTGTATGTATGTATGTATGTATGCCTGCTTGCTTGACGTCCATAAAACAGGCTATGAATGCTACTCGCACGAATGATTGTTTTTATGTACCTCTTTAAGGTATGCCCATACACATTTCCTACACTAGTTCTTTAGCTCTTGAAGCCACAGTGTGAAAAAGTAATTGTTGACTTGGAGTTAAAGTGTAAAGCCATGAGAAAAGTTGTTACATAACATTTTTACTACCCAATGCCGTAGCGAGTATGCATTTTTATAATAAAAAGCAAACATTTTAGCTATTGATTTCATTGTTTTCAGTCAGAAATATTGATTGTTTTGGGTTTTTAGTTTTCTTGTTTTTTTTTATAGAAAATATGTGGTATTTTTTGCTTTTATTTTCAAGGCATTCAAAGAAAGTAGGCTCAAGACTAAAATGTATATATTTTTAGATCTGAGCATGTTTCAAAAATTCGGAGAAACAAAACACCAAGAAACCAAAAAGCTCCTTAAAACACTGAGAAAACCGTCTAAAGTCTCTAAAGCTAAAAAAAATAACAAAAAATCCCGAAACATCCCTGGAACTTAAACCTGTAGAATCCTGAAAAATGCCGAAAAGAAAGCACCTAAAGTCAGGTAAAAATAGGTTCGGAAAATTAAACATTTACAATTCAAAAGCCTCCTTAAAAGGCTTTCTTTTGAAGTCTCGAAAAACTGAAAAATCGCGACACATCGCTAGTAGTAAAACATGTAGAATCCTGAAAAAGTCCGAAAAGATAACCACGTAGAAACCGATAAAAATCGAGAAGTCCGGAAAGTAAAAACAGCTCGAAAAAATATCAAAAAGCCCCTAAAAGTCCAGACAAAAAATCAGAATGTAGGAAAAAGTCTCTCAAAACCAACAAAGGTCACGAAAAATAAACCTCGAAATAATGCCAAAATGTCCCGTAAATCTAAATGTAAAACACACAGGAGCCCGAAAAAATCGAGCAAAACACCCGAAATTTAAAACAAGAACCCCGAAAGATCTCGAAAAATGAAATCTCGAAAAAACTTAAAAATTCTGTTAAGTTGCAAAAAATGCCAAGGGGTCCTTAAGAAAAAGCAAAAAAAGAAGTTTCGAAAAATCTGAAAAGGTCGCTAAAAATTTAAATCGAAAGAATGTCGAAAATATCAGAAAAAATCCAAAAGAACAGTACGGGCAAGTCTTAAATGTCCCGAAAAGTACAACAAGAAAAAATCCTAGAAATCTGCGAAATCCCAAAAAAAAATCTTTAATTTAAAAGCCTCCCTAAAAGTAAAACACACAGAAGACCGTGAAAATCAAGGAAAAAAATCCTAAATNAATAGTTCTCTAACCTGATTTTCGATTTGAGAACTAGATTAGAACTCTAATGCAAAATCAAAACGTTTCTCTAACGCTAGAGACTATGTTTTCCGGCAAGAGTCTTGAAAGGACCCAAAAAAATGCCTAAAGTAAGGAAGAAGAATCCAGAAAGTAGCTACAAATTTTACGAAAAAAAATCCCGTAATATTCCGAAAATTAAAACACGAAAAATTCCCAAAAAATCTAGAGAGGTCGCAAAAAAATCCTAAACGGTCTCCTAAAAATTTTGAAACGCCTCCAAACTCAGGAAGAACTGAATTTTATTATTAATATTAAATCCTTGCTATATACAAAAGCGAAAAATATCAAAAAAAAAACTTCTTTCGTTATTTTTAATTTAATTTTATACTTTTATTAAAGCAAAAATAACAGGAGGCAGACTATTTTCATTTTTTGATCAATCAGGTGGTGTTTAAGGGAGAGAGAGAGTCATGTTCTATAAGTAAAAAACAATCTAGGTGTATCTTCGATATAACGGTACGACAATTATATTATTATATTGAGCCTTAGAAAAAAACTAAAAAAATACTGTGTCTTAAAATTTCACACTTTACACGATTTCTTCAAATAAATTTAAGTTAGACATTTTAAGAAAAAGCAATTACTAAGTTTTTATTTATAAGGCCCATTAACTGTATATATTTTTGATTTCTAAATTAAAAGAACATTAAACATATTTTAAATGCTGGTTTTACACTTGAATTAACTGTATTTTTTCTATTCTTTTCAGGTAATAGAAATACATATGT
>NW_016205381.1:0-129 GCF_001687245.7 Rhagoletis zephyria
ACAAGAACATGATGGGAATGAACTTGTGGTTCAGTATTTTTCTAAGAAACTCTCGAAAGCCGAACAAAATTACTCAGCATCCGAACGGGAATACCTAGCCGTTCTCTTAGCGGTCGAAAAGTTCCGTCC
>NW_016205381.1:340-2187 GCF_001687245.7 Rhagoletis zephyria
AACCGACCATGCAGCTTTGCGCTGGCTACAAACTCTCAAAGAACCAACTAGCCGTTTATGCCGTTGGGCGATCCGTTTATCACCATACGATCTCAAAATTATTCATTCACCAGGAAAACATTTAGAACTTCCTGACGCCTTATCTCGTTCTTTTACTCTTCTCAACATCGTTCGTAGAAATCCAATTGACCTTGAATCGTCCCCAATCACATCCGTGATCAACATTGACCCAAACACGTGCGATAAATGGTACAACAAAATGCATGCCATGGCCTCAAAACAACCATTAGATAGATATAAAATCGAGAACAACCTTCTATATCATCGATTGAAATTTTCCAATCAAAGTGCGGAAATACTGTGGACACTTTGTGTACCATCTTCTGACAGAGCAAAAGTCCTCGATGAAAATCATAACCAACATTCGCATCAGGGTGTTTGGAAAACTTATAGACGTATCTCACAACGCTATTACTGGCCAAACATGTATGAGTCCGTTTACCAGTACGTTCGGCAATGTGAACTATGCCACCGCATTAAACCAAGTAATGAGAGCACCAAAACACCTCACGGCGGATATAGAGAACCAAAACGACCGGGTAGCCAATTATCAATGGGTCTTCGTAGCCATCGACTGTTACTCGCGATATGTCTGGGTGCAGCCCATAAAAAATGCAAACGCCATATCCGTAGTCAATTATGTTCGACATATATTCTTGGTGAATGGCTGCCCCGAACGCATTATATCAGATAATGGTACTCAATTCAACAGTCACACTTTCGCAAAGCTTTGCGCCGATTATAATATCAAACACATGAAAACGCCTTGTACCATCCACAAGCCAATCAGGTAGAGGCTACAAACAAAAGCATTCAACTTGGATTAAGTGCTCACATGGCTGATCTTCTTGAACATTCCTCCTGGGAAAACTATCTTTCTCGTGTTATTATTCATGATATTAACACTTCAGTGCATTCCGCCACGAGCTACACGCCATATTTCCTACACTCCGGTTGTGAATATGTGAAAGATGGAAACGAATATAAATTATTATTGGATGTAAATCCATACCATACCCAGGAGGTGGAACAACGTAAAGTTCTGGCTGATGAAATTCGAGACAGACAGTTCGAACAATATCAACAAACCGCACAACGGGCATTGACCCGCAAAAGAGAACGCCATTTCGAGATAGGCTCGGAAGTGGACATTCCCAATCCTAAACAGTCCGTGGCCGGAGAGGGCTATGCGCAAAAACTAGCCCCACCAAAAATTAGAGCTTATGTTCTTGGAAACTTGGTTCGAATTCATATGAACTGATCGATGCTAAACACCGAGTGCTTGGCAATTATCCCGCCGATTTAATCACAACACGTTAACTCATTCAGTACATTCGCCTTCTCAAGAATTTCGATGAATATATGGCGGGCCACCATATTCCATTGATTCTGCCATATTGAAATAATAATTACGTTTGTAAGTGAAATGAATTACTGAATAAATTAATTAAGTTTAGTTTTGTTATATCCATAGTTTTGTTATATTATATCCTAGTACATTGCTAGTAAATCGATCAAAGCAAACAAGAAAAGATTCATAATCAAATCATTTACCCATGCCTTTCATCTACCGTAGCTTACGTAATGCGTACTGAAACTAAATAGGAAAGACGGAACATATGTACATACATCTGCGTCAAAGGCGAACTAAGCGAGTCAGGATGAGGTTGATGATGTAGAACGATTTCGATGTAAGGTCTAACGTAACCAATAGTTATTCAAGACACGAACCATCATAGGTATAGACACGAATTGACATGGCCACTATGAAAACGCCCACACTGACA
>NW_016205382.1:0-2187 GCF_001687245.7 Rhagoletis zephyria
GGGGTGACGAGGAAATTCCATCAAGCGAGCATTGTACATGGTGAGTAAAAATTTTAGAGTATTATTCATAAAAGCTATTTTAATTATTTTTTAAACATTTAATTAGTTTCTGAAGACGAATATTAAAAGCTTTACTTGGGATTGGAGCGTAGATTACAAATCCATATACCGCTTCTAGAGCAGGTTATTTTCTCCAGATATTACTATTTTTATTTTATAAAAAAAAGTTCAAATTTTGGCAGGGAAGGAAAACAAACAATAATACATATTCATTTGTTTTGCAAAAAAAGTAAGCTACTAACGATGAAAATCGATGGATACATATACAATAAATATTAACTGAAAATGTAAAATATTTTTATCAAATAGGGCCAGGAAATAATGTTACTCATACGCCATATCGTACATGGCCGTACTCGTTCATGGTCGTACCTGGCGTATGAGTAACATTTTCCATGTGAAAGTTTGCTTTTTTCCCTTCGCAATGCAAACTTATAATGAAAATATCTTGGGGAAAACGACCTGTTCTAGAAAAGTAGTGTCCAGATTCGCAATACACGACCTAAAATTATGTTTACGTGCGCCGCGTATTTTGATCTCATTTTAGCGTCCCTGCATTGTAAACCATTTTCTTTATGTCTTCCTTAGGCATTCATGTGCTTCGCATTGTGAAATATGATCGTCAAACTTTGGCTATGCGTCGTGTACAATCAGAAAATGTGGACACTGATCCAATTGTGTGGACAAATCAACGTTTCATTCGCTGGGCCAGATCAATTGATTTAGGAGAATACGCTGATAACTTGAAAGGTAAGCTTTTTATCTTTGCATTTTCGAAGTAATGTTGAAAAAGTTTCCCTCTTCGCTACCACTTTTCATACAAATATGTGTATTNAAAAAAAAAAAAATTAAATAAAAATGATAGCAGGCCCTTCTTCATTTCGGACACCAAATTTGGTGTCACAATTTCGATTCGCTTCAAATTTTTTTTATGGGTTCGTTACATGAAATAACCTAAGACGTATTCGAGGAAATTTTCTTATAATATTTTTCTTTGGAGATACGATCTGTCGTATGTAGTTTGGATTTTTTCATGACTCCAACTAATCATGTATTTCTTCAAATCGTTCAACTTCAACTGTTAATAGCTAGTTAGCTTTAGGAGAATTATGACAACCTTACAGTGACAAACACACTGAATTTTTCGCCATATATGCAAAGTTTTTTATTCTAATTTATTTTCGATAATTTTATATAAAAATATAGATGATTTTACACCAAAAAACATAAAAATAAAATCTCTAAACGTTGTGCAAAACTCAGGAAAATTCAATAAATTGGAAATTGCAGAGTCAATTAGCTTGCCAGAAAAGGTACCAGTCTTGCACTGTGTAAAAACAGATGTAAGATTGAGATATCCATGCAGTGATTTTCCTATTTTAGGGATATTTTGCAGCAAAAATTATTAAAAGGGGAAAAATAGGGATTCTCATTTCACACAATTATCGATGCACAATTAATCACTATTCAAAAATATTCGACACTCTTACGTAATTAATCGTTCTAAAGATTTCATGTGGAGTAAAATTACGTATAAATATAAAAATTATAAGGACAATTTTGACAATTTTCTCCCTTTAACCAATTCAAGTGCTAATTAAGAAAGAACCTTTTCAATTGTAACTGGTGTTTAATGAAGAAAGTGGAACAAATATCTGATGAAATGTTAAATTATACATTTACATATATATATAAAATAACGGTTGCTTTTGAATCAAAAAAAAAGTCAAGTGCTTCAACGTTAAAATCAACAAAGTATTCAACCATAAAATCACAAAACGAGTTTCTTCAAAATCTTGGGTTTTAATATAATTTATGAATGTGGTAAATGTTTAAAAATTCTGTTAGACCATTTGTGAGTAATCTACCAACCATTGAATTTCGAAAGAATATTATATATTAAGGTAACATGAATGTTAATTTTTTACTACTGAAATATAGGTTCTCAATTCATTGGGAATTTTGTGGGACAAATTTTTAAGATTGGGTAGTTGAGGGATTTTTCCCCGATTTTCGTGGGTAATTTAACAAAGAATGTCTGGCATCACTGTATCCATGGCATCCTGCAAATCAAGGAATAGAAGTAACATTATTCAAGAGGCCAATAGGTCATGGTTGGGCGAGGGC
>NW_016205383.1:0-1333 GCF_001687245.7 Rhagoletis zephyria
CTAATTGGAAAAGCTGTGGTCCAAAATATCTAAATAAAATGGAAGTGATGTTGTGTTTTCTATAAAAAAAAAAATTTCACACATATATTGCTTAACATCAAAAAGGAATTAATGAATAATAAAAACTTAGTTACAATTTTAGTGAATAGTTCTTGCAAATAATGCTATTTTGGGGTTGAAAGGACTTGATCGCCGGCAGGAACTAATCAACTTCTGTGCTAAATCCACAGCAAACGGAAAGGAAAAATGGTTGTTCATCAAAGATTTGTCTGAAATATCGTTATTGAATCCCGCCATTGAACACCTTTTTCACTTAATTGTTACTCTTTGATTAAGTACATAGGTTTGGTGATTAATTAATTTATGTTGGAATTTTCCTGCGCATATAAGGCTATGGGGCTAGGTCCTTTTTCCTCATCAATCTAAGCAATTTGGTGTGCATTTTTATTAAGATCTATTCTAACCAGAGTGTTTAGATTGTTAAAAAAAAACGCAATTTCTGAAAAAAAAATCGCAATTTTTTTTTAATTCATGAAGTCGATTTAACAAATCTTTTATTTAAAAAAAAAATGAGATCTTGTTATAATATAGTTCTTAAAACCAAAAACGAATATAATACCTTCAGAGGGTAATAATAAATAATACAAATCACTTATATAATAGTGATGTACAAACAATTTTCTTTAAAAATACGCATACTTTTTAAAAATATTTGTTTCAACACATTTTGCAATAGCACTGCGCAATTATTCAATTTATTATAACTCATATTAATTTATTATCACACAATCCGCTTTTAAGAGCTCGGCGCTAAAAATCAAATAAAAAACCTATGATAAGGCGAGATCAGCTATTTCCACAATTTCTTCAAAATCAACTGTAGTGTCTGAATGATTTACATTTCTGTTTTGGCATATATTGAGCTATTCAACCTTGACATCATACCGTTTGATATTGGAAACGTTTTGCAGCAGAAACTATTAGCCTTCATATAACACTTTATTCGAACTTGAATTGAGTTGAATTGAATTAAGGCTTTCCAACCTCATCCTATTTCTAATCTTAGTTTTTGTTGAATTCATTACGAAAAAACGCGCTCAACAAAGCATGTGAGAGCGGCAAGGATAATAATATGAATTTACTTATATTTCCAAACATGTTATTGCCTGTTGCGCTTTTCACTCCGTAAGCAATTATGCAAAATTCTTCTGAGAAAAGTTATTTTATGGGAAAGTCAAAAGATTTAAATATTCAGTTTCCGCTGCTTTTCTTTCCTTCAAAGTCAAATAGTAAATTGGCAGGTCCCTGAAACTCGCCCTCTTGTGATTCACAC
>NW_016205383.1:1454-1942 GCF_001687245.7 Rhagoletis zephyria
TAAGGCTTTCCAACCTCATCCTATTTCGAATCTTAGTTTTTGTTGAATTCATTACGGAAAAAACGCGCTCAACAAAGCATGTGAATTTACTTGTATTTCCAAACATTTTATTGCCTGTTGCGGTTTTTACTCCGTAAGCAATTATCCATAATTCTTCAGAGTCGGATGGAATGGTTCTGAGAAAAGTTATTCCATGGGAAAGTCAAAAGATTTAAATATTCAGTTTCCGCTGCTTTTCTTTCCTTCAAAGTCAAATAGTAAATTGGCAGGTCCCTGAAACTCGCCCTCTTGTGATTCACACACTTTTCTGGTGACAAAATCAAAGCTAGTTTAAAAGTATTTAATTGACTAGGTAATTGTTTAAAAGTTCTTTGATTAGGGTGATTAAATATTTTTGACAATATTTTAATAGGCTTCTTAAGGCAAGTTTATCACGCAGTTCATTAGCCTCTTCTGTAAAATTATCGTGGAAAACTAAGTTTTGTATA
>NW_016205383.1:1988-2187 GCF_001687245.7 Rhagoletis zephyria
GATCGGAATGAGAGAACAAGTATATGTGAGTACTCACGAATGTGAGACCCCATGGCTGCCAACTTTCCTAAAAGCACCAAAACTTGGGACAAATCAAAACATCAAAAAAATTGTTTCAGTAAAATTTAGTATGCATCTATGCTAACATTTGTGATCGGTCCAAGATATAAGTATTGTTGTATTTATCAAAAACTAAAAT
>NW_016205384.1:0-2187 GCF_001687245.7 Rhagoletis zephyria
AACGCACCGACGAAGCGAATTTTTTAATAACAGTAGGGGATAGGGGATACAGTAAAATGTAATTGTTGAAAAAAAGTACTTTTTTCAGTGAAACTAGTTTTATAAATTGTTGATGTAAAAATTAATTGTTTTTATGATGTTCACTTGTTTATTTAAATTTAAATATTTATTTAAATCAATTAAAAATGACTGTTTAACAGCTAATGTTTAAAGATTTTTTTATTAGTAACAGTTTGGAAAGAGGTGTTGTAGTTAGAAAAAAAAGTATTTTATTTTTTGGGCATGTTTTATAAAGGGTTAAAGTGAAAACATAATACTTTTATGATGTTGACTATTTTAATTAATTTAAAATATTTTTTAAATCAAATGTCACTGTATGGCAACACGGAGAACAGATTTGACTTAAAAAATGTTACCATTGCCGAATTTAATATCGTTAGAAAGGTAAAATTAAACTGAGTAAAATGGTGTAGGTCGCTTATTTTTTCTTGATTTGGCGTTTCCGGTTCCGGTCAAAAGGAGTTTAGTTGTACGAAAATTCATAAAAATAAATGTTGATAAATTTTGAACAAAATTCATTTGGTAAATTAAACTAAATATGTAATTCTATTTATAAAAATAAGTTTGCTCAAATCTGATAACAATTGCAAAAAAAATTANAAAATTTTAGTAGTTTGTGTTATTTTGTTTTTGTTTCTACTTTAAAGATCGAGTTAAGAAGATTTTTAACTAAAATCTTAAAAATTTGTTAAAAATCTTAGATTTTTTAAAGAAAAAATAGGCAACACGTTCGCATGTACATAATCAGTGTGTTGCACTAAAGCATTATGTAGTGTGAGTTTCGCCTGTATAACTGATTAAAAGTTATACATCTAGTAAATAGTTTTTTGGTACAGAAAGTTTATTTTTAACAATTAAAAAATTTTAGCGAAACCGAAAGTAGAACTTTTTCAGAGTTTTTAATTTTGGTTTAGATTTTGTTGTAAAAATATATGTTAAACACTTTTCATAATAATTGACAAACCGTTTTTTTTAAATTGGACAAATACAAGTGCTAAAACATATTAATCAAGGGTTTTTTTATTAAGTTTTATTAAATATTTAAAATTTTTAAAATTGTTTATTGATAATATTTTTGTGCAAAAAAGTTTATTTTTATTTGTAAATTAACTTAGCCAACAAAGTTTTAACTTTTAAATTTAAATTTTGTTGCCAGAAGTTAAACTTTTAAAAAAAACTTTTTTTTCGGTTATAAAAAACTGAATCATACAAAAAATAAAATAATTTAACTTTACTAAAAAATGATGATTCTCCCTCCCCACTGACTTTTTTGCTTCTTTGCTTTTACAGAAACATTTTTTAAGTAAAATCTGTTCATCGTGTAATGATGCAGCAGTCCCAACCACAGCAGCAGAAACAACAAACGCCAGAGTGACCAGCAACAACAATAGCAGCCTTAGCAATTTCTCCTCTTTCAAACGCCGGTCATCGTGGACGTCTTCGACGTGAACGAGTTTGAGCCCAAGTCGAGCCTGCGCACCTCCCGTTGCTACACCTACAGCTGCGTGAACACCTCAGCGCCCGTCTGGCAGATCATCACCTCTGACCATGACCTGGACAGCTTCTGTTCGCTTTCCTCCACCGTGCACGTCATCATCCGCGTGCTGGCAATCACCATCAAACCGCCAGACATGCCCAACAGCAGGCCGATAATCGAGCCCACTCAGTCGGTAGTCTCAATGAACCGCGACGACCCCGTCGGCGCCTAGGTGGCCTTCATCAAGACGCTGGACGACGACTTCGACAAGTTGTGCACCTACATTACCGTCGGCAACGTCGACAACACCTTCGCCTTCCTCGACACCGGCGCCCTGGTAGTGGCCAAGTCGCTGAAGAGCCGAGCCACCACGCAGTTCTACAACCTCACGTTGATGGTCGTCGAAAACTCCTCTCTGCCGCTGCTGATCACCATTCACAGCGACCTGGACAGTGTGACGCCTTTCACCCAGGCCAACTACACCGTCAACGTTCTGGAGAACATCACCATCGGCAGTGACATCCTCCACCTCAATGTGAACCTGGAGAACGAGCTCCAGCACTCGGCAAATTTGATCTTTAGCATCTACTCAACTGCCGCCCCGGAGACGATGGCCAAGTTCGAAGTTGAGTCCTGGTCGGGGAAGCTGA
>NW_016205385.1:0-2186 GCF_001687245.7 Rhagoletis zephyria
CCGCTTGCTTGTTATTGTTGGGGTTAAATGGCATTTAGTGCTTTCGCTTTGTAAACTACTCAAACTCGAACTAATAAATTTTAAATAGCTTTGTGGTAATGGCAGGTACGTGACTGAACAGTCACTAGCGGCGATCGCCAACTTCACTTACGGCATTGGAGTTATTTTTATGTTTTTAACTTTCTTCAACACCCTCGAACGTTTTGTTTGTCCAAAAAGTAGAGGAAAAATTTATTATAATAGTGTATTATTGAAATGCTTAAGTACCCAGAAAGAAATTGTTCTCATTCCATTGCTGATACCACTTCTTAATTTTCCATTGAACACGGTTGGAATCAAAGGAAACGAAAATATGATAACAAGGCAATTAAAAGCTGCATTGATTTCAGGGAATAGAAAAATTGCTTTATTGTTGTGGTTAGTTGGAAAAATGTCTCCTTTCTACACTTCTTCTAATCGCATATACTATCTTTAGAACAACGTTTTCTAGTGATGTGCTGAGTCGATACTTTTAAGTATCCAATTGGTGCAGGGTCGATTTTAAAATTATCCAATACTTTCAATACTCAGTACAGCGTTGCCGCTTTGGTAATTTTTAACCGAAATTGGTAATTTTTTTTTTTTATTTAATTTTTTTTTCAATTTGGTAACTTTTTGGATTCAGTCCTACATCCTGAAAGTTTCGCAAGGCGCAAGTTGCTCCAGCGTTCCTGGGTTACTATTTAGAGTGGTGTGATCTTTAACAAACTGCTTGAAACTGGCTTTTGCGAAGTATATCCACCGTGTCCTTTCGTGGATGGTTTTGTATGGTCCTACCTTTCCCTGTCAGTTCGTTTGGTTTGCATTTACCATAAATTTTTCGGTGTACCTGGCAACTAGTCAAAAAGCTACGGCATACAGCGGGGTACTTCACTCTGTATATTATTTTGTTTATACCTACGCAAGAACCGCATTAACCAAAAACCGATTTTATTCAACATATATTCTTTAAAGCATTTATACCTCTGTCTTTATTCCGCACTCAATGAAGCCGTATTCAAAAGTAAGCAAAATCTGCCACTTTTATTCGACATTTCTTTATTTATTAATTTACGCGGTTGACCGAAATGGAAGCAAACAATAATTCAAATTTAAAACGGGCTGTATAAAGAAAATCAACCTATTTTCACTTCACGTCAAATAAATTATGCTTTTATACTTATCTAACTGATGTGAGAAATAAGAAACCGATTTGGAAACGAATTCGGGTCAATATTCTTTTCAATATTCTTTTCAATTTCAACGCGTTTTGAAATTTAGTTTATGCATCCGTTTTGAATCACAGCGAACTGGGTCAAATCGCTTTATTTGTCGGTATAAACAAGGTATATGTGTGAGTCGAAAGCTCTCCTTCAAGCGTTGAATTTTTGATTATACGGCAAGCTTTTTCTTTAAGGCGACAAACNCTAAATTTTTGAACATTGGCTTTAAAATTGCCACGGCAATTTCTAGAAGATTCTTTGATTCAAAAAATTTTGGAACAAATTTTGTTAACGAAGGGATATTCATTTATATCAAAGTCATAACTTGCACCACCACCTGTTTGCAAATCGAATTTAATTAAATTATACAAAATTTGTATATATGAAACAATAAAAGATTTACATATATCAAACGAAAGAGTTACGGCATTGTATTTGTTATTTTATTCCAGTATGTAAATTCATACTACATTGCCAATGAGTGATATGTTTTCTTGTTCCTTTCATATTACTGGACCCTTAAATTAACTTTAAGGTTTCAAGGTTATTCTTCACTTATTGTTTGCTAAATATTTGAAATATGTTCTTTGGTCTGACAACCATGTTATTATACATATTTCAGTTATCCAAATTCATAAATTGAATTGAATTTAATTGTTTAAAGAGGTGGCAACCCTTATACGTGTAGTTTAGAAGTAAAGTATTTTCAAAATTATGTCGATTGATACCAAAACTGTAATATCTAATTCATGTAACTTATTACATAATTTGAAATTTTTCAACAGGTGGCAACCCTTTTCGAAAAAAACTTTACTGCATATCTACAGACTAAGCCCTGTTAACTGACACCTTACTTTTTTCAAAATCACGGCCACTGGCTAGCAACCAAAGTTGCTGTATTAAATAACGGGTGATTTTTTTGAGGTTAGGATTTTCATGCATTAG
>NW_016205389.1:0-2186 GCF_001687245.7 Rhagoletis zephyria
AAAAATGTATGGTAAAAGGACAAATTCGCGCGTTCACAAAGGTGTGTCCCGACTCTTTTGTGTGAGAATGAGACGTGTGAAGAGACTACTACTACTATACAGCACACGCCCACAAAACGTACAAGAGAAGTCGGGTGAAAATTGTAAAAAGGGGTAAATAAATAGGTAATCAGGTATAAAACAAAAATCGAAAAATACATTCAGATGATGAAAAGAAGAATGAAAATGAAGGAAAAGGAGAAGGAAAAGAAGAAAAAGTGGAACAACTGTGTGTATCTGTGTGTTGAAGCAATGTGGGTGTGTTGTGGGTGTTTTGTGGGTGTGTGTTGACATCACAGACAGATCGGATGCTAGACAACGACGGCTGTACCATTGAAGTGAGAAGAAAAATTGTACACGAGGCACACTGTATACACTGCAGTTGCTGTCTAGCATCAAAAGAAAGAAAGAGAGAGGTGTGTAATCTTTGTGTGTACTCTGCTGGCTGGCTGGCGTTTCTGACGGCTGGCATCTACAAGTTGTACTTGNAATCTTTGTGTGTACTCTGCTGGCTGGCTGGCGTTTCTGACGGCTGGCATCTACAAGTTGTACTTGGCAAGTGTGAAGGATTGTGTAAAGATGTGTGTGTGTGTGTGTGTGTGTGCCTGCTTTGTCTGAAGAAGTAGAAGACACACACTGAGATCGAAGCTTAATGGCCAAGGGCAAGAAGGACAAAGGAGAAGAAGAAGAAATAAATAGAAAGCAGAATAAAGAAAGAGAGCCTAGAAGAAGAAAACCACCGGTGCCCCAGGGTGAATTGTAGGTTAATTGTTGATTGATTTGTTGGTTGATGGTGTTCACAGAAGTTTTGCTGGAGATGAAGTTGCTGGTACGGGTCTCAGGGTTGAGGGTGAAGGATTGATATGATTATCAGCAAGAGATTGAAGATTGAAAAAGGGAAATGATGGCAGAAGAAGCTGAGAGGGAGAGAAGGTAAAGAAGAGACGACTTGTGACCACCATTTAANTTGAAGATTGAAAAAGGGAAATGATGGCAGAAGAAGCTGAGAGGGAGAGAGAAGGTAAAGAAGAGACGACTTGTGACTACCATTTTGNGGAGATGAAGTTGCTGGTACGGGTCTCAGGGTTGAGGGTGAAGGATTGATATGATTATCAGCAAGAGATTGAAGATTGAAAAAGGGAAATGATGGCAGAAGAAGCTGAGAGGGAGAGAGAAGGTAAAGAAGAGACGACTTGTGACTACCATTTTGAATGTTGAGTTGAGCAGAATGGTGTGTAGATTAGATTTTCATCATCATCGATTATCGATTGTTCGGGAGATTGACTTTTCTTCCCAGGTTGAAAAGTTCAAAAGATGGTTTTAGTTGAACTGGTGCACTATATCTTCTTGTGTCCTTTCTTTATCTCTTCCCTCAACCCCCGATTCCCAATACCATCGTTGCGCCAAACAGGCCTTCCAAAGCTTATCATAGCTTATCATGTTTTGTTTTCGTGCTCGTGATTCTATCACCTCTTCTTTCTATTCTGCTCATCATATATGCGTCTCGGTGGCCCTGAGCAGCGACCGGCCCAACTCTGCCGCATCATCCAGGTTCAGGTCCATCGTCGAGGAGCGGGGCGTGTTCTGGCAGGAGACACTTCCCTCATCCTCCTCCTCCTCCTCCTCATCACTCTTATTGTCGCCCAGGTCGCTCGTTTCGCTCTCCACGCGAGGCATCGTGGCGCCCTGCACATCTTTTCCATTCAGCGCCGAGTACTTTGCCCCGGCAACTTTGGAGGAGGCAATGACCAGACCGGGCACTGTGACGCCGTTGACCGCTCCTGTCACCGGGTCCTTGTAGTAGATGCCGCCGCCGACGCCGCCGCCCGACTCAAAGTCAGGTCGGAAGATGTGAGTGAGCACCTAAAATAAAAAGGAAAAAAAAGTGAGTCCTTGAAAAAGTCTTCAGGTGAGGTCATCCTCTGAGAACTTACCGTCTGTCGGTAGGAGAGAATGACAAAAAGGAGGCCGCCGAAGATGCAGAAGAGGCCGCCGATAAAGAGGAGGACAATGAAAAGGCGAATTAGCTTGACGGGCACAAAGAGGCGGCCCTTCAGCTCGCTGGCCATCGAGTCGGACATGCCCAGTTTCTGTTTGGCGGAAAGAAAAAACAGTGAATTAGCGACGGTTGTTTGAAGCGGGCAAAA
>NW_016205390.1:0-2186 GCF_001687245.7 Rhagoletis zephyria
GAACCAAACCTTTAAACTTCAACTTGGTTTTCTTTTATTTCCTATATTTCGTTACGCTTTAAATGTCATGTCGTTTGATTTTGGATTTTTTTTTGAATATTCGTTAAAAACAAATTTTAATTAACATTTGAATTTTTGTAGTGTTGTGCGGCTTATACTTAGTGTATGTGTTAAAAATGCAGCACCTGAAGCCTTGTTTTTATGTGGTGTTAAATATAAATCAGAGGCCACTAATTTTTTAACGTGCCTCAATGTCCTTAGCGTAAGAAGCGTTGGGAAAGCAGCTGTGGGGTAGAGCTGCAGCGAAATGCCTTGCTGTGCGTTAAACATTTTAAAGCAGCAGATTTCATAAATGCACCGGGAGGTACAGGAAAGGTACGTTTGATGCCAAGTGCTGTTCCTATGACCCTTATGCCGGAAAGTCCCTCCAACAACACTGCAACTCATAAATCAAAGACAGAAAACAACAAACAAATTAACAAATTTTAACTAAAGAAAATAAATAAATAAAATTAAACTTCAAATTTACTTAAAAACGTCAACCAGCGAAATGAATTTTTTATTTTTCCTTACACACGCTCATTTTTATTTTTACTCTCCCGAAAACTTTGACTTTTGTAGGTTTGATGTCAATTTGGCTTCTACCTGTTTTTATTGTACCATGTTTTCAAATGCCTTTGAAAAAATGTCAAACAACAAATTTTAAAACGAAATTTAAAAAAATAAAAAATTAATTGCGCGTTTGAAAGCTGTGGGAATCTTTTTCTCTTTTTTATACTTATAAGGTATCATTGCAAAGATATTTTCTCACCCGTTGTATTTGTTTGCAAAATTCAATAATCATANATAATATTGATCACTCCGTTGAAAATTTTTAAAATATTTGTATGCAAATTTTTTAAACTTAAACTGTTTTGTCGTCCGAGGGAATTTTTTCAAAAAATCCTTTAAGAAACTATGTTTATTCATAAAAAACTACATTTTTGGAGGTATTTTGATATCGGTCCAGCTCACGTAAATCTTAATATTTTTCCGAAATATTTTGGTGGAAGTCTTCAAATATAATATATTTTATAATACCGGCGGAAAAACTTTTTTGGGTGATGCAGTCCAATGTACATACATAGTACCTACATAAATAGAAAAATTGCACATATTTAAAAAAAATCGCAAATATTTACGTCTCTGATATGCCTTCTTAGTTTGAGGTTTTCTGAGGTAATCATAATTATTACACATTTTAGAACTCCAAAAGTTAACTATTTATGATCGTATGAAAAGACCAAGAACCATTAAACACAACTCCAATCCCAAAATACCATAAATTATATTTTGTTAATACCAATGTGGCAACGCTGCTTCTAAAATGTAAAATTTATGAAACTTCAAAAATGCCTGTAACCGTCAAAAAAGTTTGAAGTGAAACAACCTTCTATTTTTTTATCATGCTCTGTAGGTATATTGTACGCAGTTACAAAGCTACTTTTAATTACATTACTGTAAGTCCCCACTTAATTGCTCCCTCTTGTAATATATCCTATCACCAAATTTTTGGATTTAAGAAATGTAGTATATGCATAGTCTTCGACTTGACGTGTTCATTTATTTCGCTTCTCTCTGGCAGTAGACCACTGAACAAACCCGACGCGCAAGTTTTCGTGTGTTAGAACATAGGCTCCAATATTTTGCAGTCATTATAAATTTAGCTGCACAACAGACAAAGCTTCTGACGGTTCATTTTGGCGCCCAACGTGGAGCACTTGGTGTTCTAAAACTCAAAACATAAGAGAAAAATTTTGTGCTTTTTGTCAACTGCATATACAGGGTGTCCCAGGAGTAACGTGCCAAACTTTATGGGAAGGTAGGTGGGGGGGTGAGCTCCCTAACTTTTTGATATTTTTTTTCACCCGAGATAGTCAAAGTTGGGGAAGAAAATATCAAAAAGTTAAAAATCCAGAAATAGTCCTAATTTTATGATGGTTCCTTAATATATTTTAACTACATTGCATTTGAGTATGGAGAGGCAACTATCTGGAAGTATTTTACATAAAAAAATTACTAAGTATTGCCCGGTTTGTAGTTGCAGTTAAAGAAAACACATGAAAAGGCACGATTTTTTTTAAATTCGAAAAAATGTAAATATTTCAAAAACGGTGACAGTTTTACCTGAAAATTTTTTGTTTATC
>NW_016205391.1:0-2186 GCF_001687245.7 Rhagoletis zephyria
ACTTTTTTGCAGATTTTTTCAAGTCTAATTTTGTAGCTGATGATGACCCCTCTACTCTACCCATTCATTGGACTTTGGATATTTGTCTGTCTCTGAAATAGATGTTCTGAATGGTATAACTGCCCTAAAGACTTCTTTGAAAGTTGATATTGATGGTTTTTGCTCTTATTTTCTAAAGCAATGTAAATTTAAATTATAGATCGTTGGAATGTCGCGTCCATTACCCCTATTTTTAAATCAGGCAGTAGGAATGATATAAGGAATTATAGACCAATATCTAAATTAACAGTCTTTTCAAAGCTTTGCGAACAGGTTGTTAAAGAAAAAATTACGTTCGCTATAAAATTTATTTTAGAGCCGCACCAACATGGGTTTGTCAATGGGCGTTCTACTGTCAGTAACTTAGCCGTTTTCTCTCAATACTGTATCTCTGCATTCAAATGTGGTTTTCAAATAGACACCATTTATACAGATTTCTCGAAAGCCTTTGATAGAGTATCGTATGCAATTTTATTGCATAAACTCGAATGTATCGGTTTCCACTCTGTTTTTTTGGCTTAGCTAAAATCTTATCTCTCGAACCGATTGTTGTTTGTTGAAATTGAAAATTGTAAGTCGTTTTCTTTTGTTGCGTCCTCGGGTGTTCCACAAGGAAGCATTCTTGGCCCAATTTTATTTATTGTCTTCATAAATGACATTGGTTCCTGTTTTAAAAACTCGAATTTTTTACTTTATGCTGATGACTTGAAGTTTTTTCGTAGTATTACCGGTGAGACTGATTCTCATCTCATACAACAGGACTTAAATAATCTTGTCGAATGGAGTCGCAGGAAACTTCTCTACAATACTTTGGTTCGTTCAAAACTTGAGTATGCCGCTATTATATGGAATCCGATTTATAATTGCCATGCTACTAGAATTGAAAGGGTGCAACGGAAGTTCATTCGCTTTGCACCTCAATCGATAAAATTTGAAGAGCCGCTGCCCTCATATAGTGCTCGCTGTATGTTAATAAGCCTAAAATCACTTGAGAATAGAAGAACAATCCATTCTCTAATGTTTGTTTAAGATCTAATTAATGGATTCATTGATTGCTCCGAACTTCTAGGGTTGATTAGTTTTAATATACCCAGCAAAGCTCTTCGATTTCACAAACCATTTTATCTTTCTGTAGCCACAGCTAATTTTTAATATTTTGAAAAAAACAAATTCCTAGTTACGCTGAAATCAAACTGCTTAACTTGTGCGTAGATTACGCAGACATATTTGGACTTCCCGATGACAAAAGTGACTTTAAATAACTTTTACGAACAAAAACTAAGATTGGCGGACAATAACCCATACGGACATAAAAAATTATCGGTTACCATATTCCCAGCGTGAATAAATAAATCGTAAAGTTAAAAAGTTGAAATAAATGAATTAATCGAAAAAATTTACTCGAATTGTAATAGTCCTTTAATTGTCATTCCAAAAAAAGATACTAATGGCAAAAAAATGTACCGCATGTGCGTAGACTTCGGCGCTGTTAGCAAAAAATTGATTGCCGATAATTTCCCTCTAGCGCGAGTAGACGACATTTTAGATAACCTTGGCCGGGCAAAGTATTTTTCAACCTTAGCCTCAGGGTTGCACTAAATCTCTTTACATATTGATTCACGTGACGTAACCTCTTTCAGTACGGACCGAGGAGCATTTAGATGGAAAGTATTACCGTTTGGGTTAAATGTAGCACCAAACTCATTTTTGCGTATGATGACAACTGCTTTTTCCGGTATTCCGCCCAATATGGCATTTCTTTACGTTGACGATATAATCGTTATTGGGTCTAGTGGAGCAAAAGTTTTTGACACTTATCGAAACTTCAACCTAAAACTTAACGCTAATAAATGCAATTTTCTTCGGCCGGAAGTTACATTACGGCCATAAATGTTCAGCCAAAGGTCTGTTGCCAAACGACACGAAAATAGACGCTGCTAAAAAATATAAAAAAAAAACGACTGATAAGGATGCGGTTCGACGTTTCGTCGCGTTTGCTAATTATTATAGGCGGTTTATACCAAATTTTGCGTCTCTGGAAGCTCCTTTAAATAAACTAGGCAGAAAAAAAGTGGAATTTATTTGGGACAGTGTGCGTGACAAAGCTTTTAAATCTTTAAAATCAGCGTTAATTTCGCCAAGATTTC
>NW_016205392.1:0-2186 GCF_001687245.7 Rhagoletis zephyria
CATTCTAGCGTGTCTCAGTCCTTTGCTCACAAAAGCGGCTATAACTTTTCTTCTTTCTATTCGAAACAGTAAGAGTGGCTCCTTTCTGAAATCTTTATTAAATGAGCAATTTTTTTATGTAATGTAAAGTTATATCTCAGTACATTTTTTTTCACCAGAGATAGTCAAAGTTGGGTAAGAAAATATCAAAAAGTTAAAAATCCCAAAATAGTCATAATTTTATTATGGTTCCTTAATATATTTTAACTACATTGCATTTGAGTATGGAGAAGCAACTATCTGGAAGTATTTTACATAAAAAATCTACTAAGTATATCCTGGTTTGTAGATGCAGTTAAAGAAAATACATGAAAAGCCACGATTTATTTTAAATTCAATTAAAATGTAAATATTTCAAAAACGGTAACACTTTTACCTTAAAATTTTTTGTTAATCAGAAAGCTAACCCCCCCCCGCCTACCTTCTCCTAAAATTTGTCAGGTTACTTCTGGGATACCCTGTATATTGCATTACTAAACCCAAGGTATAACTTTACAACTTGTTTTTTTACAACGCTTTTATCAACTTGCAATGTTGTGTGTCCGATACCATTTTAAATATAAAACCTTTGCTTTGCAAAGTTCCTATGCACTACGTACGCTACAGCGAAAATGGACGACATGCCATTTCTTTAAGTCAGCGTTGGGCAGAGAGAGCTTTTACTCTGCTCGCGCTTATACAAAATGTATAGAAAGCTTAAAAGAGCTTTTCCCGCGGGCAAGGCAGTGCCTATCAGTGCTTTAAATGAAATCAATTGGTGCTCGTATGTATGTACAATGTACATTGTACATCACTGATGGGCACTGCCTTTCCCGCGGGAAAAACTCTTTTAAGTTTTCTATACATTTTAATAGGCGCGAGCAGAGTAAAAGCTCTCTCAGCCCAACGCCGTTGTACATACATATGCATATGCATGTGTGTGCATCAATCTATTAATATCGTTGAATTATTTTAATATCTATTGCAAAATTTTATACATACAAGACTAACAAGTAGAAAATAAATAGAATAAAAAAATTTTTTAATATGCGTGGTTTTATAAATGGACTAAAAAGTAACTTTTGATTTGGAAATTTTAGCAAAAGTTATTATAAACAATTTATGAGATTGAAAATGAAAAGCGTGGGGCGCATGCATGTATCCTATATTGGCAGTAAGAGCTAGTACCGTCCGAAAACATTACAGTACAAGCGTACAACACATACCCAAAACGGCACTCACGTACAAATACATACAAGCATGTTGCGAATATTTTCATTCGCGTTCGCATCAAATGATACGAATGTTTTGCGAATGCGAATGTGTACATGGGAAGAGTGTCCATAGTAATGTTGTTGAAATGGTTCTAAGTCTCTAACCAGGGTGCGGGCAATAACCGGCTTTTAGCTTCAGACGCTAAACGGTTAAGTAGTATATCAAGCAACATTAATGGGCCTTTAACAAGTACTGCTAAAAGTCGTATAAGCAACCTAGAAATAATTTTAGATTCTTCCAACGAAAGCAAAGGCTCGGATGTAAAACCTGGAGGCATTAAAAAATGTGAAATAAAAGCCCAATTGAAGGCCTATCTTAAAGAAAAACGGGCTCATCTCGGTGAAAATCCTCTCGATCGGTGGAAAACTAAACAAATAACGACAAATTGACAGATTTGGGCCGCAAATATTTGAGCACTCCACCCGCCGTTCCAAGTGAGCAATTTTTTAGTGCAGCCGGCCTTATATATACGAGCCTCTAAGAAATGGCATCATGAGAGAAATATAATATGCCCATTTGGCACTTTGACTACAGGATTAAAACACTGTATAGGTACGGTGACCATAAATATGGATTCAAAATGGAGGACAATTTTTCAAAAATATGCCTACATATATTTACGTAGTATAAAAATATAGAGCCCTAACCGCCAAAATAACGTAAGCGACATTTTTTTCAAAATTTTCTTTTTGATGCAGAAATATTCCTAAAGCGTCTAGATGCANTTTTTTCAAAATTTTCTTTTTGATGCAGAAATATTCCTAAAGCGTCTAGATGCATTTCTGCATCAAAAATAAAATTTTGAAAAAAATGGCGCTTACGTTATTTTGGCGGTTAGGGCTTAATATCAAAAGAGTATTTATGATTCTAAATTCTTATTACATTTTGAACTT
>NW_016205393.1:0-2186 GCF_001687245.7 Rhagoletis zephyria
ATTGACGGTGGGCTTCAGTCTTTCGCACAATACACTCGATAAGACCTTAAAATCTATGCTTAGAAGGCTGATTCCGCGGTAGTTGATAGTCAATGTAATGTTAAAAACTGTCCTAAATTAACAGGGACGGCATCGCAAAACAAAAAACAAAATATTGAAAATATAAACACACGTAGGGCCGTTTTCTTAAGTAACTTTTAACTTTAAAATTCACTTTATGTTTAAATATTGCTTTAAAATGTATAGTTCTGTCTAAGTAAATATCGAATTTTATTTATTTATTTACATATCTATTACTGAAGCTTACAATTAAAAATAAAAATATGAGCCCAGTAAAGAAAGCTTCTTCTTATGATCTATAACACATGGCAACAAAAATGGNAATGTATAGTTCTGTCTAAGTAAATATCGAATTTTATTTATTTATTTACATATCTATTACTGAAGCTTACAATTAAAAATAAAAATATGAGCCCAGTAAAGAAAGCTTCTTCTTATGATCTATAACACATGGCAACAAAAATGGGAAAAAATTTGTTGCGGCAAATGTTACAGCTGTTTTTGATTGACTTGTCAGTGCTGATTACGAATCCATGAGCTTAAGGTTTCCATCAGCTCCAGATTTTGTGAAAAACGAGGTCAAAATGTAAAAAAAATCGGGCTTAAATTAAATTAGGCTTAAATTAAAGCTAGAAGTCTCGACTACTATCCCTGAAAATACCATCCCTACACCTTGACCTGATGATCACTTATAGTCATTTATTGAACAGCAAAACCTGATTTTGTGCGAAGTCTGAGTACCCACCGCAATTAAACAAAAGGGGATAGAGCCTTCCACTTGGGCTAAAATTAAGGCCTGAACTTTTGACTACAATCGCTTAAAATACCATCCCAGAACCTTAACCCTAAGGTCACTTATATTTGATATTGATTTTGGCAAAACTTATTTATTTTTTTCAATAGCACAGTATTTATTCCAGTATTTTTATATTGTTCAATAAATGACTTTTAGTGACCATCAGGTCAAGGTGCAGGGATAGTACCCGAGAGTTATAGCTTTAATTTAAGCCCCAGTTAAAGGTTTTATCGCCTTTTGTTTTTTGTGCCAGACTTTCTAAAATTTTGCAAAAAACGCGATCAAAATCTGGAGCTTATGCTTACGGACTCGTAATCAGCATAAAAAAGTCTATCAAAAACAGCTTTATCATTTGCCGCAACAAAATCACTGTTGTCTTGTTTAATTGTTGGTTATTATAAATTTTCAAATATGATATATTTTGCTTAAATTTCGTAATATAATTTTTTGATTTGTTTACAGCCAAGAAACATACAAACGTCAAACACCGATAATAGAAATGCTTTACTTCAGACATAGCCTTATGGTTTGAAGCAACGTTTAAATATAAAGGGAGCTTTTCAATTAAAGGTTGCTTGAGAAAACGGTCATTAAAGGAGGAATCACAATGAAAGTATCACTTATAATAAAAAATTGACAAACTTAAAAAACTGACGCGCAGCTACATGGGGACATTATAAATAAAATCGGCTGTGCGAGAGGTTTTAAACTATCGATAGTCAACTAGTACTATCGATAGTTTAATATTTTTGAGAAAAACTATCACTACTCATCGATAGGGGCAAAAAAAATAAAACTATCGATACTATCGATAGTATCATCGATAGTTTGACACCTCTACTGGAGAGAGCCACGTAGCTTGGTGGATCTCTTATGCTGGAACCTAGTACTACATATTACCTTGTTTTGGGCCCCGGCGAAACCGATCAGCCTCAATTCGTTATCGGACGTTACGTCGTGGAGGCTGAAGTTTCCGACAGTGGCGCCAAAGATCCTTTCCCACGTTGGCATTGAAATCGCCAAGCACGATTTTTATATCGCGTCCGTGGCAGCGCTCATATGTTCTCATAGAAGAGATCCTTGGACGCCTCGTCCTTCTCTTCCGTCGGAGAATGGGCGCAGATGAGCGAAATTTGAATAATCACGCTTGAATGCGGATTGTGGCTAGACGTTCGTCCACCAGGGTGAACGCCAGTATTCGGCGACGGAGTCTCTCCCACCAAAAATTCCGCACCGAATTTGCGCTCCTTTACGTGGCAACTATTGTAGATGTCGCAAGGCTCCACGGTTACCTTGCCTTGCTCCGTCAATCGCATTTATTGGATGGCGG
>NW_016205394.1:0-2186 GCF_001687245.7 Rhagoletis zephyria
GTTACAAAACTGCATACCCAAAAAGTTTCTAAAAATTCTGCATTTTCGTAAACTTTGCCCAAAGTTTTATGGCCTTATTCATAAAAAATAAAAAAGGTTTATAAACTGAAAAATGTATGAAAATGTCATTTTATTAAGCTCTTTAAACCTACTCTATTTTTTATGAATATGGCCATTAAACTATAACTTATTTGGCTTATGATATGCAACAGACTACACGCAATTTCAGTTTATTTTAAGTGATGGACAAAATTGAATGATAGTAATCCATATAAGCAAAGAAAGCAATGGAAGAAAAAATTTAAAAAGTGTGTTTTTTAAAAAGTATTCGATACTACGAGTACTTTGCAAAGTATCGAGTAAAATCACCAAATAAGGTATCGAGTATTAAAGTACTCATTTTTATACCCTAAGTATCGATACTTACTCAATATCGATAGTATCGTTCGAACCCTAAAAGAGCCTAATAAGATTAAAAATCAAAATCGCAGTGTGGTAGTTTTTGCAAATTTTATATATAGAAATTAAATATAGCGAGTTCTGAAACAGTAAGGTTTATATAGCCAGCTTTTTTAAGCTTTTCGCGTCCTCTCTTCCATGAAGGTTAGACTGCTTCTTTTTTAAGACGCCTTCCACTAAGCACCATTGCTTTTCCAAAATAAGTTTTTCATTAAAAACGGCCTCAAGCTCAATAGAAATGGTTGAATATAATTGTTATAAGCCCACAAAATAACAAAAAAAAAACAAATAACTTAAAGACGAGCACACCTAAAAGTTAAACGTATATAATACAGCCAATGAAAGCTAACAAAATCCTCCATAAACCGCATATACATCACCTTCCGATAGGACTGATAGTTTCTGAGAAACTAATTAATCATTCCAGATTTTTTGTTTTTTTAATGAAAAATTTAAAAAAATTAAATTTTAACACGGAAAATTTAAAGAAACAACAGTTTCTGTTTAAATTTGTGTTATTTGTGTTAAAGCCTGGTCTCTTACAAAACATTCAAGATGAAGAAAATCGATGGATAAATAAAAACGCAATGGGTGGTGAAAAGAAAATGCGAGGACAGAGTGTACATAGCGTATGAGAACATTCTTTCCTGCTTATTTTTCATACAAAAAATATGGCTGACTTCCAAAACGTATAAATACAATGTTTGGATACTGTGATACTGCGGTATTCAAACTGTCTGTATATGCAGAGTTGCGACCAGTGTTGCCGTTTTAGACCTTTGGTGGCTAGATTTAGCTACCACATACTTTTTTGGCCACATAAATTTAAAATTGCCCCTAGCTCTTTTTTTAACCCATTTGGAGAATTTATTTATACTTGTCATGAAAAAGTTATATATGCTTAATTTGATCTAATTTTTTCATTTAAGTAAGAAATGAGTTTTTAAAAAAAAGAAGACTGATATATATACATATATGTATTGTATGTTCCTTACGTTTTTATACATACATCCTGTAAAAGTGTTAGGGGTGTTAACTTATCTATTAACGATTTAACTATAGTTTAAAATAGATAACTTTACGGCCCTTAATATGCTTAATTTGTTAAATGGCCCATCAATTCGATTGACCGTGTATGTTCTTGCAGTGTGATTGTACCAGCTGCTGGTGCGACTTCAAAAATTATTTCAAAATTTTATGATAGTAGCAGCATGCTGGTGTCGTGAGTGGTGAAATTAGCTCAATTTTCTAAGTAAAAAGTATTTTGGCGAAAATTTCTTGCACTATATGAGTCAAAGCCGTGCTTGTGGAAGATTAAGTTCTCGATATTGCAGTTGTGAATTAAACAAAAAAAATGTAACAAAATGGTAGCAAAATTATGAAATTTCGGCTCTAATCATTTCGATCTTTCCTCGACCTCATTGGTAAATAAATAAATATTGTACCAGCATGCTGGTAAGTTATATGCTTCGAGCCTGATGGTACAATCACTTGATGGAGCCGGGCAATTTGGTGTCGTATATTTCCCCTTTTATACAAAAAGGGTTTTTGGTTGGTTAAAATATTTGTTTTTTTTCCAGAGTTCATTGTTTTTCTATACCATTACTTATTGAAAATGTTTGCGTGTANTTTGGTGTCGTATATTTCCCCTTTTATACAAAAAGGGTTTTTGGTTGGTTAAAATATTTGTTTTTTTTCCAGAGTTCATTGTTTTTCTATACCATTAC
>NW_016205395.1:0-2186 GCF_001687245.7 Rhagoletis zephyria
TGGTGCAGCGACCCGAGGACTCGGCGGCGATCAGCCGTTTAGGGCTGCATCTGATACCACCAGATGTGGCAAAAGGATTCAGCTGAAAGTCGTCGTAGCAGGTGCACACTTTGCGCTGGTAATCGCAAAACTGACCAGACTGACAGTCAAAGTCGGAGGTGCAGTTTAGTTGATGAGAGGCTGATGATGATGATATGGATGATTGGGTTGAGGATGAGGCAGCAAAANTTGTGAAGTTTAAAATTGTAAAATGGAAGTATTTTGGGCGGTGTTGGATCAAATGCAAAGTTGATTTTTATATGCTGTTGATGTATTGATTTATTTTTTCATTTGTCGTTGTATAATACCCAAAGTTCACATATAGTTTAGCTGTTGAGTAATGCAAAAAAATGGTTTGTTTTAGCTCTTTTTGAGGCATGATTTTTAACTGATTTTTAGTTTTACGTGATTTCTGTTTTCTATAGCTATGAAGAGCAACGTCAAAAAGGTGTGCAGATAAAAAAGTGCCTTTGATAGACAAAAGTGCAGTGTCCTTACAACTGTTTTGCCTGATTGATTTTTGGCAAAAATCTATTTAATCACTAAACTAACCTGTTAATCGGTAGCTAACGTTTAGTTACGTTTACAAAAACAATTGTACTAATGACTCAATTATAAGTTGCCCAAAAAAATTGTTTTGAAATTATGTAACCACTAGAACTGCCAGCATTATTATTCAAATAATTTTTTAGTTGCATTTGCATTGAAATTGATGCATTAAGAAGAAATCTTACAGTTGCTTAGGGGGCAGGAGTTGTGCAGTGCTACCCAATTCACAACGAGCGCTATGGGCAACTGTTGCACAAATGCGATGATGGGGCAAATGCCCCACGTTCTGTCACACCAACTGCATAGAGTGCGGGTACAGACCTCAATTACCCGCTCGTTGGCACCACAGAGTGCACCACTGGCAACACACAGTAAACAACAAGTGAATCTTTGTGAGAGAGAAAGGGCTTGGCCACTAGGAAGAAGGGCACTGCAAAGCAGAAGCCTGAGCTGCCTGAGCAGCACTGGCGTTTGTTTTGATTTCACCACTGTTTTCAGCAACAGCAACTGCAACTGAAGCAATTTTTTTTCTGAGTTTGTCTGCACAAAAAAACTACGCAAAATGCCCAACTTTACCTTTGGATCAAGTGATGAGATGTACGACGAGGAGTTTGATTGCCTGTACAGGGAGGAGGTAAATCTGGAAAGCTCTGATGAAGAAGAAGAGTACGACAATGAGGTGGAGACCATAGTGATAGACGAGGAATCGGCGACTGATTCACCTGATGCACCTGAAACTGCTGGTGACGACCAGCCTGAGCTTAGTGGTGGTGGTGAGTGATTGATTTATTTATTTTGCAGAATACTAATACTACTTTTTGCAGCAGAGCTTCAGCACACGGAGGTACCACCAGTGGTCAATCGGAGAGATGTTCTTCAAGTTAGGAAAAAAGCAAACTACAGTCGTAAACGAAAAACCGGAATCTACCAGTGCAAACAGTGCAACAGAAGCTACTCCCTTCCTTACTACCTCCGACAGCACCAGCTGGTGCACTCTGAAATCCGACCATTTCGGTGCCCCCTCTGTCCGAAATCCTTTAAATCCGCCAGTCACCTGAAGCACCACCGACTGGCGCACAGCACCGAGCGGGCCCATTGCTGTACAACCTGTAACGTTGCCTTCAAACAGGTCAGCCACCTGTATCGACACCAGCAAACGGTGCACCACAGCAGCAGCCCTAGAGCTAAAGCACACCAGTGCACCATCTGCTCAAAGCTTTTCACCCGGCCGGAGCACCTTATGCGGCACCAACTCCGTTTGCACGTCAACGGCGTTCAGGTGATGGAGTACCGCTGTACGGCCTGTTCCAGGGTGTTTAACAGGAGCAATGGCCTCACGAAGCACCAACGAGCGAATCCTAGTCACATGAACAATTGAGTGAGTTTCTACAAATGTGCAACTTCAAGTTTACTTTACACAGGCAAAGTTTTATTCAATTTTTCACAATGGTAACATTTTTGGTTTTGCTTGTTTACTCATAAAATGAGTGCCAAAAAAAGCAGCTGCCCAATGACCAGAACTTTGTTAACATTTTGGAAGGTTTTGGCCAAACTACTGTAACAAAAGTGATTGGTGGCATTAGACCTCTTTATCTTCC
>NW_016205396.1:0-2186 GCF_001687245.7 Rhagoletis zephyria
GCTTTTCATATAACGGTAAATTTCAGAAATGCTTGAAATTTCAATATTTCGAAATTTAATGACGCTAATTTACTTAAAATGTATCCACCCCGGCTTATCATGTAGCGGTAGCTTTCGGAAATGTGGAAAACATATATTTAATACTTGCGCCGGGTATTTAATGTTCGGATCCGCCCGAACTTAGACTTTCTTACTTGTTCAGTTTATATTCATATATGTAAGTAAACGCGAGCTACTTTAAGTATGAGCTATTTGTTGTAGCTCACTCTTTCCTGCTGGGGTTTTCAGTTTGTTCAATTTTGCAAATTCTTTTGCACTCTATTAAATGGATTCGAATATTGACAATTAAGTACAGTTTTCTTTTAAATTTTATTGATTCTTTGCTTGATAATTATTGCGTTTCATAAGTATTTTTTTTTTTTGCTTTTTCCGTTCATACAGGCAGGCAATTATGTTTTATTGTTTCGGTTCCAGTATACATATCGATACCTAATGGTGAAAAGGTGTCAAGTCCACTTTTTCAAAATTTAGCTTTAGATGCAGAATGACAGAGAATGCAAAACTACATCGATTTTTAGTCTCTCTTAAAGAATTAAAAAAATGGACTCGGCACCTTTTCACCTTTAGGTAACGATATACAAATTTATGCACCCTATTAAAAAACTATAAATGCACCACACCACTCACCACTTATTTTTTTTTTTTAATTTTAATTATTTTTAATAGTTTATGTTTTCACAAAACAACTATTGAGATATGTTTCAAATTTTATGCAATATTTAAAAACAATGCAACAAACTTTCATAAAAACGTCAAGCTTGTTCTTTTGAAGCTTTTGACAAAAATTTTGGTATACAGTTTGGTAACCCAATTTTAATATAATAAAGTGCAAGTCTGCAGTTTTTATAAACATTGCTCAAAATTGGAAACTTGGATTTGTATGGATTTTCTTATGAAAAAAATAATAAAATTAAATAGGAAAAGAATATATTTTTATAAATTGTCAATATCGAGTTTCGAAATTCGTTTGTATGTATGTATTTTATCTTTGTTTAATGACTTCGATTTTTATTTATAATTTGTTTATTTATTTAATGATTTTTATTACTTCTAAATAAATATAAACTCGTTTGTAAAATACTCCTTACAATTAACTAATTTTTCATTTTACTTACTTATTTTTGCAGATTTTAAACGATCTACAGTTTGCGATACAAACGATACAGCTTCGGCACCCGAGACAATGCCAACAGAAGACTACAGTGAGGATTGGTCCTCAACGGTGCCGCAAACAGGCAATCGTTCACCACTCATGAGAAGTTGCTCTACACCAGCTGTTTATGGTGAGTTTTAAAAATATACATTTGAATAAGACACTGACAAGAGAGATGGAAACTAAATGAGGCACCGAATTCTAGCTTTTATTTTTAATTAAGTAGCTTAAACGGAATCGAAATAGTAATCGAAGGTTGTGAGAACAGTAACACTTCCCAGTTTTGGCGTTGTTTTTCTTCAATAGTTCTTTTTAGACACATTAATTGTAGCCGGCAGACATTGCCAGGGATGCTTAAAGATGACTTGCACATGCCGTCAAATACCATGAACCGGGCTCAAAGCGCTATACCGCAGAGTTTTTCGTTTGGTATCTCTACCAGAACATCCATTATTCATTTCCAGTGGTAATCTGTGGCAACAAAAAAGCTTAATATTTTTCGTCTTTCAAGTAGCCTTCGCAAGTTATATTGACACTTTAACCGAAATAATACACTCGCTTGCACTTGAATGGGCGCAATGCTTTTTCGCTGTTTTTTGTATAGTTAGTGTCTATTATTACTCAAGGTGCAGTTCATTCTCTTATAAAAATCATATAAAGACTAGTTTCAAACTTTGTGGAAAATTGAAAAAGAATTGAAAATTTTTTATAAAATTTTCTTTTATTTATTTTCCATTGTTTTTCATCTAAAAAACAGCTCATTCGCTAAAAAGGTCATATAAAATCTCAAACTTTTTGGAAAAAAAATCAACAAATTTTCTTCAAACATTTTTCTTAGAACCTTTAGAAAAAACCCTGGCATGCAGTTTTGTAGCCCATTCAATTATAGTGTAATCAAGTGTAAGTTTGGTATAGCTACAAATGAACGTTAATTTTTGACAATGGTTATACTGACGACACTCTTCCACAATTT
>NW_016205397.1:0-2186 GCF_001687245.7 Rhagoletis zephyria
GAGCCGCTGTATTTTAATTCACTGCACTATGCCCATGTCGTTGTAAAGATGGTGGTATTGCTGAACGTTATTTTACACAGCCGTATCAGTTTTGCGGCGATGCCAAATTCAGACATAGCGGCGTATAGGCAACTCCTTTTAGTGNGCCTTCCTCTTCCTCTGCTACCACCAGCGGGTTCCGAGTTGAATACTTTCAGAGCTGGAGCATCGGTGTCCATTCGAACGACAAGACCAAGCCAGCGGAGCCGCTGTATTTTAATTCACTGCACTATGCCCATGTCGTTGTAAAGATGGTGGTATTGCTGAACGTTATTTTACACAGCCGTATCAGTTTTGCGGCGATGCCAAATTCAGACATAGCGGCGTATAGGCAACTCCTTTTAGTGCAGTCGAAAGCGGCTTTAAAGTCAATTGTGTCGATTTTTTGCTCGCGGGTCTTTTCCAAGATTTGGCGTATTGTGAATATCTGGTCTATGGTGGATTTTCCAGGCCTAAGGCCACACTGATAAGGCCCAATTATTTCGTTGACGGTGGGCTTCAGTCTTTCACACAATACGCTCGATAAGACCTTGTAACCTATGCTTAGAGGGCTGATCCCGCGCACTTAAATTCCAGTCGTCGGGCATGCGTTCATCTGACCATATTCTGCATAAGAGTTGATGCACGCACCTTATCAACTCCTCGCTACAGTACTTGAATAGCTCAGCTGACAGGCTGTCAGCTCCAGCAGCTTTGTTGTTTTTCAGCCGCGTTATTGCTATTCGTACCTCGTCACAGTCAGGCGGAGGAACATCGATCCCGTCATAATCGACTGGGGGCTCGGGTTCTTCTTCTCCACAACTTTCCGTGCTGCTACCATTCAGTAGCGTGGAAAAGTGTTGCAACGGGGTATAGTCGTTGTGCTGTGTATGCAGTTACACTTGCACGGCTATACTCAATCCCGACTCTTGCGTCCTCGTTCGCGCACTCTGGGCAACGTGAGCCACCCATGTGCGAGATGCGGTAACCAATCCGAGCCTTGGGTCACGGCAGAAAGAGAGGGAGCTTCAGTGTGGCCACTCCGACTTATTCGGTTTAAGGGCTCACTGAAGTGTGCAGCGTCTGTTCACCAGTAGGTGCGGCTGCAAGCGGGAGTCTGTCTTGGAGCAAGCGGCTCGCTATATAAACGTGTATTTGGTTGCGAAACCACCCCCGTCCCAGCAATGGGTTGTGCGCTGGGTTTGGGACCCGCCAAGTATAAACAACCGCTTCCAGTGAAGAAGCTAAACAGTGCCTATTAAACCCTTTATCATTTAAAAATCATGTGGCAACATCAATGTTATCGATCAATCTTTCAAAATTGGCCGTCCCTGGCGCAGAAAAAAAAATTTAGCGTACAAAATCTTAGATCTTAATCTATTTCAAGCGCTGTGCAAAAAGTGTTTATTTAAGCGTAGTTAGTGTTCTTATGATAATTGTGCTAAAAATTCGACGTTTCGGATAAATGGCGGGTAAAAGGAAAAAACTAGTTCCGGTGAAAGGGACATAATCGTTAAGCCTTGGAACGAAGGCAAAACATTGCGTGAAATCGGGAACACTGTAGGTAGAACTCACTCTTCTATTCAAAGAGTGCTTTCTGTTGCTAAGCATCGTTCTCGACGGTTCTCTAAGCTGAGTGACCGAGAAAAGCAGTTCATTATTAAAGAAGTTCAGCGAAATGCTAGACTTAAATCGACAGGGTCGAAATTTCTTTCGGCGACCATGCTTCATCGGACCCGGAGCGATGCGCGAGGTATTTTAGCCGGCAGTTCATACTCCATCCTCCCGTGGACAAAGCCAAGCGTCGAGTGACCAGAAGGCTGCACTAACTGCCACCAACCTGTGCCCCCCTTGCTTTCACTTGCGCTGAAGTTCAGGTGGCCATCGGGAAGGAGAAGACCTCCAAAGCCATGGATCCCGACGGAATGTGCATGTTGATCCTAAATAATTTGGGTCCTGCGGGATTAGCGTACCTAACGGAGGTCCTCAATTTGTCAATGACCACTCTCATCAGCGCACACATCTGGAAGGCGGGGAGAGTGGTCCCACTGCTCAAACCGGGGAAGCCAGCCAACAAAGGAGATTCGTATCGACCGATAACACTCCTTTCCCCGGTAGCGAAGAGACTAGAGGCCTTGCTGCTCCCGTATTTCACAAACCACCTGACC
>NW_016205398.1:0-149 GCF_001687245.7 Rhagoletis zephyria
TTTGTACCGGTACTGCGAACGATCTTCTCTCATTTCGTGAGGATTGCCTTACTGCCAACTAATAAGGTTATGTAAATTAATATAACCATCACGTCTGCGTGTTGATTCATCGCTCCAAATTATTTTATTAAAAAAGTTGGGGTCTGATT
>NW_016205398.1:310-1025 GCF_001687245.7 Rhagoletis zephyria
GTTTTTGGTATTCCCGTCCGTCTTTCCATCATTCTCACTGAAGGAAGTTCCACTTCCTCCAACACAACTTCAACATCTACCGTTGCAGGGCGTCCTGTTTCGCCGCCACGCCTTTCAGGTATACGACCTTAAAAAAGTGAAAGATGATAGTTAACAAGCAAGCAAACAAGTAAGGTGTAAAAATCACTTACCTTCATATATTTCTCTATGGGTCCGGGCGAATACTTCACGACCCGGATGCCGACGATTGGGGTATCGCTCTGCATAGAGTCTTTGAGTAGCTCTGGCATTACAGCAAGCTTCACCGTAAATTAGGTGAATATCCGCATATTCATGCGACGTATACTGCGTGTTCTCTGTCATAGTATTAATAACACAATGTTCGAAGGGCCCAATTTCACAAAATCCACTTTCACTAATTCCGGTAAGTAACATAAAATAATGTCAGGAGCAGGTAATACTGTACCTTTGTACTATTTAGCATGTCATTGGTCGGTAACAAGAGCAACTTAAATTTAAATCTATTAAATTCATTCTAGCGTGTCACAGTCCTTTGCCCACAAAAGCGGCTATAACTTTTTATTTATATTCGAACAGTTCTGAAATCTTTGTTAAATGAGCAATTTTTTTTGTAATGTAAAGTTATACCTCAATACATTTTTTTCAACAGAGATAGTCAAAGTTGGGGAAGAAAATATCAAAAAGTTAAAAATCC
>NW_016205398.1:1308-2186 GCF_001687245.7 Rhagoletis zephyria
TACATTGCATTTGAGTATGGAGAAGCAACTATCTGGAAGTATTTTACATAAAAAATTTTCTAAGTATAGCCTGGTTTGTAGATGCAGTTAAAGAAAATACATGAAAATTCATGATTTTTTTTTAATTAAAAAAAAATGTAAATATTTCAAAAGCGGTAACGCTTTTTCCTGACATTTTTTTGTTTATCTGAGAGCTCACTCCCCCACGTACTTTCCCCTAAAGTTTGGCAGGTTACTTCTGGGACATCCTGTATAAGCGAGTCATTTCAGCATGCTACTGTGGCTGCTTTTGTCACTCGCTCGCACTGCCGTACTCAAGGCGAATTTATACAAGGTGGTGTTGATGGCGAATTTAGATTTGCGCCACGGTACTTCCTAATGTCAAAATGATGTGTTTGTTCTAAACAAGGCGAAATCATATTACAACAAACACAATCATTTTGACATTAGGAAGTACCGCAGCGAAAATCTAAATTCGCCAGTAACACCACCTTGTATAAATTCGAATAACTCTCGAGATGCTCCATATTATGAAAACAACATCCGAAAAAAGAATAAACCACAAAACAGACACCGATGGACTCGCTCAAAGCTATCGACTTCTAATGGGAAAAAAACGTATGAAGAAGTAATGCAGAAATCAGTGCAGCTTGTGAAGACGAAGAAGACGGTCGCGGCAGTATTTAGTAATAAGATTACATGTTTTTTGTTATTTGACAAATTGTAAGTCGTTTGTTTATGTTTTGTATGTATGAATGTATACATGTAGTTTTTGGTTTTGTAGATACGTATTCCTGAGGATGCTTTTCGATGAAAGGCGAAATATNGTTACATGTAGTTTTTGGTTTTGTAGATACGTATTCCTGAGGATGCTTTTC
>NW_016205399.1:0-2186 GCF_001687245.7 Rhagoletis zephyria
ATCAAAGACCCAAATTAAGCCTAAGCGCATCATGTACGGCAAACTGTGAATCACAGTGGTAGGATCTTAATTGTTTGGGGTTGTATTTCAAAAATTTTGTTGGTCCGTTAGTACGCATTATGCGTAAGGAACAGTATCTATTCATATTTCAACAAAATTTGCAAGATGTAGTCGAAACTTGAGAGTTTCTGCTGAAAAATCACCCAAAACATACTACATATGTTCGCAAAGACTGGATGCAAAAGCAAAAATTTGCTATTTTGAAATAACCTCCACAATCCGCGGATATGAATCTCGGCGAAAATTTGCAAAATCAACTAAAAGCACAGCTTAATAAGTATCAAAGTCCGTAAAATCGAGTACATGAGCTGTAAAAGCAAACTCAGGGTATACCTCCAGAATTTTTACAAAGATACAAATAAGGTATGCCAAATCACATCCAGAAACTGAAACAGGCAAAAGAGTACTGAACATTGTGTTAGTAGTTCTTTTTTTTCGTGAAAATTGTTAAAAAGCTCTTAAAAATATATGAGTGCAAAACTGTAACATCTGCCTTAATTTACATTTTTGTCTGCTGTTTTTTTTATTGTTGTTGTATTGACTTCAAATCATTATGAGAGAGGGAGTAGGGACGTACCAACAAGAATATACAGCAAAAGTATGAAAGTCGTTAGAACTTGGAAATATAGCGGTGGCTGAAACAAAAAGTGTTAAACAATAATGTTACAGTTTTGCTTGTCACTGTATGTATGTATGTATGTAGTTGAACGTGATATATATTTCAACACGTATTTAAATGTAATTATAAATTTAACGGCGCTCATTGGAATAGACAGATATGCATACACAATATTTAATGTACATGGTTAAATTCATTTGAAAATTAACATTTTAATTATAATTGATGATATAATCTTTGTAGTTGGATGGAAATGACACTGGATTCGCTTGAAATGGATTTAAGTACAGATAGAAATTTATTGTTGAAAAAAACAAAATACATATGTATATTTTATATAATTTGCAACTTTTCCCTGCGCACTGAAATATAAGAAATAACGCCAGTTAATTGTACATAACTTTTTCGAAATATAAATGTCATTTTTATTTTTATAGTACATACTTATATATGTATGTATGTGTACAAAGAACAAGATACATACATATGTTAACGAAAAACGTCATTTTACTTAATTGATACTCTAAATATACATATATAATTTCAGTATTTGTTTAATAAATTTAAACAAAATATCAATACTTTGAGTACAATCTAATGCATTCCACAGTACGTATACAATCTATTACAACATATGTATATGTATGAATTTTGTTTTCCTTTACATGTCTGCTACTTTTTTCTATATTTAATTCCATTTATACGTGCAACTATCGGGGAGTTCACGATTTATAGCAACTTCACACCTAAAATGCTACAAATCGTGAACAACCCTAATGTATTTCTAATTACATTATCATTTTGATGTACTTTTCTTCATGTGAACATTTTTATGTATTTATTAACTTAAGTAATATTAGATTTATTTTCTATGTTTTGCTTAAGTTATTGTATGTATTGTCAGTATAAAAACGTTTGGATCTCTTCTTATGGGCATTTGTGTGCACACTTAATATAATTTGTATTGATCAAAAATGCGCGATACATACATACATAATTTAATGTATTTAAGGAAGTAGAAAATATGCATATGAATACCAGTAAAAAATAAATTTGAAAGTGTGTACAACTCCAGCGTGCTTCTATGCGCAATTCCGCGCACAATTTAACTAGCATTACAGTAAATTACCTCCTATAACATTGTATACAAATGTAAATGCTACTAAAAAAAATTTGATATGCTATACAAAATTTTGCTATATTTTTGTTTAATGTTGTATGTGTGTATTTTACAATTACACTTTCACTAGTTATTGCTAACAATAAAGAAGGACTATGCTGCGCATTGTTGGGAGGGACTCAAGAAAAGTTGTGCAAACAAATTTTTAAACTTATAAATTTTTTTCTGTTTTCGTGAATGTATGAAAGCTACTAACTAAATGTCTTCTAATAAAAGTCCTGGCAAAAGTCGAGGTTTACAGTTCGTAAACTTATTAAGTACATGGTGCGTATGTATAAATAAAAATTTACGCAAATTAAAAGTAAAATTTTTTAAATACAAAAAAAA
>NW_016205400.1:0-2185 GCF_001687245.7 Rhagoletis zephyria
GTAAGAAAACATGTTTCTTCGCTTCGTGAACAATACAAGTTCAATTTCGAAGGGATTAGTCCCCATACTGTTCCTTTCTTTTCAACTTGCCCTAGGTCGTTGATGGCAGTTGTAGTACCTCACTCGCCTTCAAAATGAACTTCACTATGAACAGAATGACTAAGCTAGTCGCATACTCAAAAGCTTTGATGGATTCTTAGTAAATTAGTTGGGGTACAAAGCATCAATCCGTCCTTTACAAGGCCTGACGATCAGCATTTGTGCTGCTGAGTTAAACCAAAATTTCAAAAGCTTCTTTTCTATTCATGAAAAAAGGTTTCACATACAAATACTTTTTCACAATTTATAATTTTTTTATTTTTGTTATTTATGGCCTTGCAACAATTATATTCCACAATTTTATTGAGCTTGAGGCCGTTTTGAATGAAAATTTTTGTGGAAAAAAACACAATTTACATTTTTTCCTCATCAGACTGCTTTAACTGAGCTAAGTTCGCCACGTAAACTGTTGTTGCTTTTCCAATTTTTAATTTGTTGAGCCAACTACAATCAAGTGCAGCTATTCCACTGCTATATACAGCCGTGCTCCCATTTTCAGAATCGCAAATATTTTGCGTTTTACTTTTCAAATCGCAAAATTACGTGCTCCAATATTCTCAAATCGGAAAATTTTTGCGGTTTCAAATCGGTAACCGATGAGACGGTGGAATGAAAAGTAAATGGCAAAATTAACATAAATAACAAGCTAGCTTAGTTTAAATTTATTTTTGATTATGCCCATTATATTTTGCGATATTTTTGGCGTCCTAAAATTAACTTTTTATGTTGATTTTATTTGTTTAATTCACTATTTATTATACACATCTCCGTTTTGGGCAACGAAAATTTATCGAAGCAACGAAGATTTACGATTTGGTGCGGACGATACATGTGCGATAATTGTTGCATACCTTCAAGGGATGGCTTTTAAGAATGCTGGAAACGATGTGGAAAATGGAACTTATCGATAACTAAAAAATGCGAATTCAGGAGTACCCAAAAATAAAAACGTACGATTTTTACAAAAACGCAAATCGCAAAAGTAAGTGGAAATGGGAGCACGGCTGATAAACTTGTTCATGTGGTTGTTGTTTTTAATGCTTTTTGCTAATAATTCCATTTTTAGAATGTTTAACTTTTAGGAGTGCTCATCTTTAAGTTATGTATTTATTTTTGTTATTTATGGTAAATTGTGATTTTTTCACAAAAATTTTCATTAAAACGTCCTCAAGCTCAATAAAATTGTTGAGCTTATTATTTTTGTGCAAAAAGTGAACAATATTTGACATTTTAAATACCAAATAAATCAAATTAGCTCTACTGCTACTACCCGTTCAATAGGCTTTGGTTAACACAAACTGTTTGTGATACGTTGCGTATGAGTAACATTCAAATTGCTTCTTCCTATTGTTGTCGAACGACATGACGTATGAGCAACATTGTATTAACCATGTGGAGAAAATCGCTAATTCTGAACTGCGAATATATATGTATATATATATATATATTTTTTCTTTTTTTTAAGTCGGTTTTTTTTCTAAAAATTACGTGTTCTTTAAAACAAAATACTATCAATTTTTGAAGTGTACTATATTGTTTCAGATTTTTTTGAAAAAGTATAATTTATAGTACTTAGAAATTGTTGGCAACCCTACTTCTGTTCTATAAGCGATATATATATATATATATATGTATGTATATGTATGTGTATTTATATTTACTAGTTAACAGCTTAATGTTGCATTAAACTGCATACACTCGAATCTACTAAAGTGATTTATAAATTTCCAAGAACAGCGTGGCTGTATTGACATTGTAAAGCAAATACTTAGTTATGCTTGCATTTAGTTTTTTGTTTTTGTATTTTTATGCTAGTAAACTTAACTTAACTGAAATTAGTGCTCGTCGCCATTTTCATAATTTTGCCATATTTACTTAGATATGTGTGTACGTATGTATTTGCTTTTTTTCATATTTCATTTCCAGGAATTCTTAGCCAAGAATAAAGTGGTTCATCGTGACTTGGCTGCGCGAAATGTGCTTGTCGCTCCGGATCGCACCATTAAAATAGCCGACTTCGGGTAAGTTGCTTACGGGAAAGCTTCTAAGCACTTAATTCATTGCAATTAAGGCAGCTAATACTTAA
>NW_016205401.1:0-136 GCF_001687245.7 Rhagoletis zephyria
ATTTCTTCGTGAAATTGGACTTATTCTCATCGGTTAATATCCGCAACACGTATTGTAATATTTTATTTATTTTATCAATGTAATTTTGTTAAATTTTCAAACAGATGGCAACCCTCCTCAAACATATTTTCGGCAG
>NW_016205401.1:405-2185 GCF_001687245.7 Rhagoletis zephyria
GTAATTTATTCCAATTACAATATGAAATTCCTTGTAATGGAATTAAAGAAAAACCCAATTACATTTGAAATTACTTCAAGGAATTGAAAAAGTAATCGATTCCTTTGCTGTGGACTGAAGGAATTGATTCCTAATTACAATTCCTTGTAATCTGTAATTGGGAGTAATTTAATTCCTAAAGGAATCATTACGACCCAGCTCTGCTTGTAAGTACATATTTCATCCTTATAAACATACATACATACTTATCAATTTATCATTTCGCGGCTTTACAAGCTCATCCGAAACAAATTTTTTGTGCTCGGAAATTATCAATTACAGAACTATATAGTTCTGCTCGTTTTACAGCCAGAAGTTAACTTTGAAGGCAATTGAATTCGGCTGCTAACTTTTAAATATTTGTCAGCTAATTATTATTATTTTTTTAATGTAATAGTGTAAGGGCGTAGGTAGGTCAAGTAGGTTTTGGATTTGATCTGCCTTTTTTTGTTCTAAAAAAAAATTGTTTGAAGGGCAGATAAATTTTAAAAGCTACTTGAGAAAACGGCACTAAGTAGGAAAATTGAAATATTAGATAAGAGTACAATATACTTCTATTCGAAAATGCATAAAAACAAATCATCACAACAGCACTCCTTTATTTCTAATCTATAATTGATTGTTGTTGTTGTAGCAGCATACAAATTCCCCAAAGACATTTTGGGGAGTGTTGCTGGAGTGACAGTCCTTGGCCAGATATAAATCTGGGTCGTTCCGGTTACGTAGACCCGACTGTCGTGGGAACGATCTATAATTGATGGGGACGTTCAGTAACCCAACCGCGTTTAAATGCCGATTTGGCACTTACGTTGTGCAAATTGAGTATTTCCCTCAATTATAGTTTGCAATTCAAAGAGGCTGATGTTTTGCTTTGATGAATTTCGGACCAGGGTTATTTTAGTAAATATTTTTCAACGTCCAATTTCTGTAAGTTTTTATATTGCTACTTAAACTTCATATCATATTTGCTAATTTCTTAAATACTAGATATTTGGTTTTACTTTTATTCCAACTCAAAAGGTTCAATGAAATTTTTGATCTTCTTCACACTTCGCTCCGCTGGTCGCAATGCTAGATGCTTGCCAAAAATGGTAAATTCCATATTCCCAAAATGCATACCAAAAACGCATTCAGTCTTCGGCACCGATCGTATACGGTGGTCCTTGCCCAAGAGCTTTAGCATATTTTTCGTATCCAAGACTACAATCCCCGTCAACCCCACAAGTGTTGCGCACTTCGATTCTACCACACGCAATATAGCGCCATGCAGATCTGTTTTTACCAACAATTTACTGAATGCATCGTAACCTGGCTCGTGCACGGCTGGAACCTTGTCACCCTCACGTAGTCCCAAGTGTTCACGCATGTAACCTTTCCAAAGTCTATGTAACGGTAAAGCTTCTTCATACAGCATTTGTCGTGTTGGCAAAGTGTGTAGCCCCAGGCTGGCGTATTCGCGGCGCGTAAGCGTGGAGCTCTTTCCTTTGACACGCTTCCGGCTGAGCTGTTTTTTGCTTTTACTTCCGGTCAGCATGGTGATGTGTTCGGGATTAATGTTCATGTTGGCACGCTGTGTCGGCACTACCATGCCAGTGAGCAACTCCTGTAGCGGTGCCATAGAATTGTCCATTTTTAATCGATGTTTGTTTAATCCAGGATAACAAAAACTCTTCAAGTCCAATAAAAGTCGTTTGGATGAACAAAAGAAAAATATGTGAAAAACAGCTGTTCTATTTGTTTA
>NW_016205403.1:0-2185 GCF_001687245.7 Rhagoletis zephyria
TTTGTCTCGGGGCGTAAAATAAGGGAACAGCTGGTATTATGTGTACCATGCCAGGAATTCTTTTATTTTATTGGAAAGCTGTTTCTGTAATGTACTATAAAAAAATGCTTTTATTTTGAAATGGAAATACTGCGAAACGGGATTTTGGCGCAGTTATTTACTGTTTTACGTCCGAAAAAAGATACGAGCGTTATGTATACTGGACGGGGTTGGTCTACTTACGAAAAAAGTTGTGAAAGTTCACTGCCGTGTTTGGCATCCGATTTTTAAAAGCGATATATCATCATTCCAGTCTTGAGGAGCTCTATATTTCGTGCCAATGTCCCTTTGAGTTTCAAAGTCGTTTTAACATAGTTGGCTTAGTTACCCAGAGTGGTATTGCCATAGGTATCCTTTTTCTTTTATCAAACTTAAGTACTTAAAAATTCATAAAATGTTTGCTTTTAAATTATTTTGCTCATTCATAAACAAAAAAGTTTTAACACTTGAAATATTTATCACAATAACATATCTATTATTCAGGGCCAGTTTTCCAGTGCTGGTTTAAACTCGGTTTAAACTAAGTTTAGTTAAACTCAGTTTAAATTTAAACTCTTGACCAGTTTTTCAGTGCAAGTTTAAAGCTGCTTCATAGTTGAGTTGTCTTGTGGGGCAACACTGTTTTTTCTTTATGCAGATACAAAACTTTAGCTATTTATTTTCAATTTTGATACGATCGCTTTACAGTTCTGATAGATTATAGACTGAAATTTAAAGAATTTGTTAGGTGCCTCATGTGTTGCCCTTTGCAAGTAAATTCCAACTCAAGTTGTGTTTGTTAATTTTCTGGCGCACAATTTTCATCTTAAGTATGTGCCGTTTTAGAAATGGTCCTGAACCAGCCCCGTCCTTTAAGACAACAAAAACAATTTTTTCGCACTCATAATTATAATTCAAGGACTTTTGTAATACAAGTCTCAAAATAAAAGTCTTTGAAGATTAAAAATATCCATCTCTCTGATAATTATTATGAAAGACATTTATAATTTAAGTCCTTGAATAATAANAAACAATTTTTTCGCACTCATAATTATAATTAAAGGACTTTTGTAATACAAGTCTCAAAATAAAAGTCTTTGAAGATTAAAAATATCCATCTCTCTGATAATTATTATGAAAGACATTTATAATTTAAGTCCTTGAATAATAATTACAGATGACTCGAAAAATTTGTATCTTAATCTCTGCGGGTTTAATTGGAGTTAGAGTTGGAGTTGGAGTTAGCAGTATGCTTTCTTACTGAAACATACAGTGTGGCTGATGAATATTCCTACACTAGGAAATAATACCTTTTTTCAGTTCACGTAGTTTATTGATTTTTGATTCATTTGATAGATAATACATTTTTATTAAGTTTTTTAACATGGTTTTTAAAATAGTGGAATGTAAATAGCCCTCACACTCAGTGACGCAAATGCGGCAACCAAGCAAAAAGTTACTCTTTACTGTTTGAAGGGTTACCACGCGAATTTCATTAATTATCGGTCGAATGTATTGCTTTAAATCATTCAAATTTGTTGGTTTGACTTGTAAGCATTTGCATATTCGTATGCAATGACTGTCTGCTGATACCAATTTGTGCAGATGTTATCACTGTCGAAACTCTGGGATTTGCCTTTATGTCAGCAGCGATATTTTCCTGCTTTCGAACTGAAGGGTTTCGATCTTAAGGTCTTCTTGGGATTGCTCCATTCTAGGCAATTTTTTTACGAGCCTCATTATGGTCCATCTGTTTGGAGAAGTGCTGCCAAATGCGCGCCTATCAAAACTGCGGACTCCAATGCGTCATAGCAGCGGACAATCCAAATTCTTCTCTCAGTGTCCCAATTTTCCATTTTCGCTAAATTTAAAGATCAGTCAATAAAAAGAAAAAAAAAGAAAAATTGGCAGACTAATAGACATAGAAAAAAAGTTATTCATTATCTTTTTGTAGCAGCTTTCATCAGCCACCCTATAGTAAGCAAGTAAAAATAAAAAAATTAACGTTTTGCTAATAATAACACAGGCCTGCGAAATTAAAATTTTTATTCCCGGAAAATTGGTCAGATAGAGAGCATGTCTTATCCAACGTGAGATGAGCTCGGCTTTTCGCACATATTCTGTCAACTGAGCTAGTGGTACCGGTTGGTGATTTGAAATTTGATGA
>NW_016205404.1:0-2185 GCF_001687245.7 Rhagoletis zephyria
TGGTGACAGTTGGTAAAAAAAACCGGTTTGACTTAGAGAGGGAATAGTAAAAGTCATAAGTACCAAATTTTACATTATTTACTCACCCCCCTTCTTCACGAACGATACATTTCCAAAAAAAATACGGGAGTGGGCGCGATACCGACTAATCAGTTTAGTTGCATTTGGCGCTGAACCCATTACAGAAAGTGTTTCTTTTTCAATTGTAATTAATTATCTAAATGTCGTGGAGTATTCAGGTGAAGGTATTTATCATTTATTTGGTATTTTCCTATTTTCTTACCAAAAATTTACTTTGAAATGTAGATGCTAAAGATTATTAGTAAAAAAAGTGTGAGTACCGGTCCGTCAGGTCTTGAAAATAGGCTAATATTTTAGAGAATTGTATGTAGTTTTCGAATATATAATTTGATCTTTCCGCGCGACTTTGCAAATATATGTAATTTTTGATTTTCTTAATTTTTGATTTTTAGCTTCTTTTTGCATAATTTAGCGAAAAGAATTTTTCAAACAATGAAAAAGTCCCACCAGATATTGGGAAAAAAGCGAGTATTGACACCTAAGTCATTTTATTGTATAACCTTTGTTTTCTGAGAGTGGAAAGCAGGAAACAAAAATTACCGAAAATTCCATCACATTTAATGACTGGGCCCACATTTTTTGTGAGTGTTGAACGTTATAGTAATCCAATCTTCCCCATATTTTATATTTAGATTTTTCCCATAAAATAAAGACTACAAACTAAATTTCATCGAAATCGGATGAGATTTAATGTTTCCGCCCACAAGAGTAGAGGGCGTGGCAATTATTCCATCCACAAAATTTCATAATTCTCTATTTCTAAGTAAAACTAGAGCACATGTCAAGTTTCAGTGAAATCGGTGCAGGTGTACTATTATTACTATCAGCCTCCATATAGTCGAAACACTGTGCGTCGTTGTAAAGCTCATACAGCTCATCGTTCCATCGGCTGAGGTGCTCGCCGTCGCCAACGCGTAAAGGCCCATAAATCTTCCGCAAAATCTTTCTCTCAAATACTCCAAAAGCCGCCTCATCGGATGCTGTCATTGTCCATGCTTCTGAGCCATATAACATCACGGGCATGATGAATGAATTATAGAGTACGTCGAGAGAGGATCTTACTCCTGAACTGCCCACTCAGTCCAAAGTAGCACGTGTTGGCAAGAGTGACATTATTATCGGTGTTAATACTGGTACCCAAGTAAACGAAATCCTCTACTTTTTCGAAATTATAACTGTCAAGAGTGACGTGGGTGCCAAGTACTTAGCAGTCATGTAATTTGTAATTTTTTCGTTCCCGGTTAAATATATTAATTTATTTAGTTAACTTGTTGAGCAAAGTTTTCTTTATTACAAAAAGCGATTCGGATATTTCGAAGCAATTATAATGTTTGCTAAAACGAACGAAAAGAATCATGCATTTCAAAGTTTTATTTACAAATACTCAACGCAATAGGTTTAAAATGCCTCGAGGGTGTTGTAGGAGTACAAAAATTTAAATCGCTCAATGGAAAGGGACTACTGACCATCGCGTTTAATTTAGTTTAGTTTAGTTAAAAAAATAACCTCAAGCGATTCAACGATCAAAATACGATATTTTTCGCGATCAATCGCGGCCAAAAATTGAGTGCTTGCAATCTTTCTCGATTGATAACGTAGCGCTGCGAGAAGAAGTATTTACGATCTCTTACGAGCAATATCAGAGTTCGTTAAAATTACGAGAGACAAGATTTCGCTGCAAGCGTCGGTCGCAGTGTTGCCGTTTTAGCCCTTTGGTGGCTAAATTTGGCTACCAAATTCTTTTTTTGGCCACAAAAATTTGAAATTGCCCCTAGCCCTTTTTTAGCCCTTTTCAAAATTTATTCATCATTGACATTCAAATTTTTTTTATGATTTTCATGAATTTAACTCTTCGCTCATAAAGCGAACGCCTTTCCTTTAAGGCAAGTAAACATATTTCTATGTATGTTCCTTACGTTTCTGGGCCGTTATCTTATCCGTTAACGATTTAACTATACTTTAAAATAGGTAAGTTGGTGGCCCTTAATATGCTTTATGTGTTACACAAAAAGTTTATTTGTTGAATTAAATAGTAATTCTTTTCAGAGTTCATTCTTTTTCTATACCAGTAATTATAGAACATGTTTGCGTGTATACTTACATA
>NW_016205405.1:0-2185 GCF_001687245.7 Rhagoletis zephyria
CGGAAACTATGAGGTGATAGGTTAAATTAGGTCAGTTTTAAGCTGCTGCCTTCATACCAACTGAGAACTCGAATCGAAACCGTTAGGTTAAGAAAGCGAGAGAATTCCTGAATGCCAGCTTCACTTAGGTCGACCAGAAGGACAAAAAGTTGGTGGTAAAATCAGCTTCTTCTCGTCCTTGAAGGGGCCGAGCAGTGACAGAATTAGTGTTCCACGCTCTCGATTTGGTCCTGAGTAATATGCCGGCAACCCCATTCTGCTAGCAAGCGTTCCTGCTAAGCAGTGACCCGTTATAATACCGGTCACCAGCCTTAATAGGGGGCGTTCTAACCGAATGAGCGCGTAAAATTTTTTCTTGCCGAGGCTGGGCCAGATTTGCCAAATCGTCCCATACGTGGGTTCTTCCGACCATCATTTATTTGCCTTCTCGACGAAGTGTGTCTTCAGCCATGTCTTGCAGGTAGATAGCGGTATGCCCGCCGCATGAGAAGAGTTGAAGTCAGCCAGTGTGGTTCCCTTCCTCGAAAGCTCGACCGCTGCACAATTACCTTGAATGTCTCTGTGGCCTGGCACCCACACAACTGGCTAACTCGTTGAGGACTTCCCTACAGTCTGTAGCATTTATTGAAGAGGGTTCACAGAAATCTAATGACATAAAAGCTGATTGGCATTCGTAATATATCGTTCGATAAGCAAGAGTGCAGCCTCTTTTATGGCCGTGAGCTCCACTTGGAAGACACTGCAGTGGTCCGTAAGTCTCAAGCAGATTTGGTTTAAAGCTATCCGTTTAGATGGTTGTCGAGTTAACTAGGAGGCCCCAGACCGATTCGTCCTACCAGTACTTCCTCGAATTGATATGAGTAGAGAAATTTTTCTCGAGGGTTAGTCGGTAACAATGTTGGTGTGCCTGAATCTGGTGTTTTTTTCATTTTGGAACAGAATTTAGTCTTACTGCAGTGCAGCCTGCCTGCAGTTTTCCAAAAAGGTCTACTTGCAAAAACTTTAGGAGTGTTTCCTAAGCTTTCAAGGTGTAAATGACAGCGCACCTGTGACTAGCATGTAAGCCGCCCTTTGAACCTTGGTAAGTTAAGAGTTAGTGAGCAACTTATCCAGGTGGTATCACTCAGAGCTTTATTTTAAGCTACTCAGCTTAAGGAAGGCCAAAGTTCTAAGTGCCTTGACTTGCCCTTTTAACTATTCCTAGTTATGATGTAATGTGGAACGATTTTCCGTCATCCCTTGTCAAATTTGGTTTGGAGACAAACCGGTTTCGGCGTTGTGCCATCTTCAGTGTCATTTTTCGTTCTTCCTAGTTACCTCTTCTTTTGTAGGTAATTAGCATAAATTTTGATTACTCAAAATTGCCGTTTTCGTTTATTCTCCCTCTCTTAAAAAATGTTGTCTTACATTCTATTTTACATACATAGAATAAATTTTACATAGAATAAACAAATCTGATTTATGCATTAGCATGCAAATTCTATTTTTCTTACAACAACGCTAAATTCTACAGCTACGTGTGCGGCAGTTAATCTTTAAGTTTTTTTTTTTATTTCGCCTTTTCCTTCTCTCCTTTAGTAAATTTGTAAACATTTGACTGTAGTTACGGATCAATATTTCTACAATTCTTATGAAACTGAAAGTAAATACTCGTAAGTGTATGATAATAAGTAGTTTGCTGAATAACTACCTCAATACCTGCCTACTTACCTGCCTGTTCTCCATTCGCAACAACACTACAGTATTTACACTGTGTCGATATATTTTTTTATGCACTAATTTGCAACTGAAGAAAGTATACCTAAATCAATAAGCTCCCCTTTGTTCATTTCGTGATGTGTAGGGGGTCCTGTGAAGACTATTGACTGGCTGAATGATTGACGCGAACGAAAACAGATTTGTTTATTTATTTAGTTGTTCATTTTTTTTTAGTTTTTTCAACATTTTTGGTAATCAACTGCCTAAAGAGGATAAATTACATCTTGTTGCTTCCACTTCTTTTTTCATTGATCGGAGAAATCAAAAGTAGTTTCACAGTATAATCTCAAAGATCATATATTTTGCTAAACAAAAATATTGTGTTACTCGAATGCAAGAAAAAGTCACTAAAAAGTAAAGTTTTTAGGATCTTATTTCTTTTAGGGAAAGTAACAGTTTGGCAGTTGTCAACTGAAAAACTTTAAAT
>NW_016205406.1:0-2185 GCF_001687245.7 Rhagoletis zephyria
TTCAGTTTTAATTTTTTTGATTAACTCTGAGCTATTTTTGTTATTTGTTACCTAAGCAGTTCACTTTTTCTAACTAATTTTGTACTGTATTTTGTCGAGTTAACATTTTAACTTATGCTACTTGATTGTCGATAACTTATTACTTAAACAACAGAATTATTGTTTAAAACTCCCGTTATTTTTCCACACTAACAAAAAAATTGATTGCTTTTGTACATAAAGACAATTAACACTTGCGCTATTTTTTCTCATTTGAATCAAAACAACTAGGTAAATGTGCGTAAAACGCATTTGTGTAAAAAACGTAAAACGATCGATAAAAACAATCTTTCTTTTGTTGTAAATTCTAAATTAGCTAATTAGAAGAGGGGTTGTCTAATGAAGGCGCAAAAACACTAAAGAAAATAAAGGGAGAAAGACAGACGTGTTTCATTCTGTTTTTAAAGTGCCGTTCTAATAAAACAATTGTTAAAAGTCAAATTGACTTTGCACTGCTGCTGCTGCTGCTTATCATCCTAGAAGTCTGTTTGGACAAGATAACCAAAAAGAGATGGCCAACTGGAGCCTAACATGGCTTAGTGTCCAAAGAGATTTCACTCTAATTTTTGTCCAAAGTTCCCAGTTGTCTATGCAAATAATTGAGAGAGAAAGAGAAAGAGAAAAAAAGCTTTGCAAAATACAGCTGGGCTGAGTACAACGCCTGAGTACTTTTAATCTTCTCCGACCACAGCACATCACAACAACACATCACTCTAGCCATTCTGTCATCATCATCATCAGCAGCAGCAGAAACACCAGCAAAAAGAATTTTCTTTGCCTGAACTTTTGCTGCTGTTGTCATTGCCCTGTTGAAGATGCGACTGCTGTTGTTTGTCAAAAGATGCTGTTCAGAAAAAAGGTTGCAGGCAAAACAGTTTGGCCAATTAGAAAAGGACAACTTTTGCAGGCAAAATTAGTTTTGATGGCAGAAAAAAGCACTGCTCTTGCCGAAAAGTTGTGGCGGCAGTTAAAGGGCAAAAACCCTCTAAGTCGGCATGGTTTTGTTTGTTTCAAAACGGCTTTGGCTTTGTTAAACACACACAAACGCACCAAATGTCATTTGTTGGAGAGCTTGCTGCAGTACCCCAAACAATTGTCATTGAAAAGAAAGAAAAGAGGTGAAAAGAATGCGAAGGAGATAAAAGATAGAATCACAAACTTTACTACCACCAAGTTTTTTCTTTTTGTTCCCCAGTTGTTTGCATGGCCGTACATTACATTTAAAGTTAAATAAAAAAAGCAAATTTGAATTGACTAGAAATGAGGAAAATTCAAGCGTAGGCTGATGCAGAAAAAGAGAGTTGGTGCATTTCTTTTCTTTCTTGCTCTTGTTCATTTTTCCTTTTTTGTTTTTTAAATCCTCATTTGCGGCACTAAGCGCACTCTTTTAAAACACTCTTTCTCTCTCTCTCTCTCTCTCTCTCTCTCTCTCTCTCTCTCTCTCTCTCTCTCTCTCTCTCTCTCTCTCTCTCTCTCNGCATTGATTGAACACGGGGGAATGCTGCTGCTAAAGAATTGAACTAAAAAGAAAAAAGAAATGAGCGCAAATAAAAGAAGAAGTCGACGGAAAACCAGAAGGGAAAAAGATTTTACCCAGAGCTTAAACTCTCTGCAAACACAGTCACTTTGGGACATTTACTCGGAACAGAAAGTTCAATCGATAATAAAATCGGCCAAAACACACAGATAAAAAGAATTGTTAAACTAAAGCTATTTGTCAAAAAAGAACTGAGCAGAGTGACTGCCGCTCTGACAAAGAGAGACAAGCGAAATTAATTAAAAAATGCACCTTTCAGCTGCTTTAAACTTTAGACTTTTTATATAGGGTTCAGGCGTTTTAATTAGTAATTTATTGTGAAAGCAAAAAAAAAGCCGCAAAACCGCAAGGAAAACTCAGTCTGAACAACGTAGTTTGTCATATCGACAGGCAAACGAAACCAAGAAAAACAGCAGGTCTTTGAACTTGCCTTGAATCTGCAGTGTTGTGTGTTCTTTCATCGGTTTGCAGCAAAGTTTGCCCTTCACGGTGATCACATCTGCAAAAAAATCTTGCTCCATGGCCGAGTTTGGTATCGTTGGAAAGCTTAGGACAAGAGAAACATGATGGTCTAAGCCGTTTAGCCCGTTCTAATCGTATTTGTCCGCT
>NW_016205407.1:0-2185 GCF_001687245.7 Rhagoletis zephyria
TTTATACGGTTTACAATGCATTTATAAGGTTTGATGAATACCCTTAATTTTTATTTTTCCTAACAGTCACCCCACTGTATTCATAACTTAGATACTAAAATGGCATACATAAATGTCTATTGCTTCCTTTGTACTAGCAGATTTCAAATCAGCATTCGAAGCTGGCAACGATATTTTCGAGTTCACTGGGATTCAGTGATAGTAATTTTTTCGTATTCGTAGCAGGCATTCGAATTCGTAGATTTTCTACGATGGATTCCCTGATAGCCCTGATTATTTCCTCGCTTCATAAAAAAAATTCTTTAATTAAATAGCGTCTATCAGATGAATGTATGTATGTACGTATGTATGTATGTATTGCATTGGTATTTTACGTCTACGTTTAATATTGGAGTATAATGAATATTTATTATTAACAATAATGCAGCTTTTTCCATTATTTTTAAGATTCAGTGATTTTAAATTTTGCTCCGACCGCATAAGTATCTGTACGAATCTTCATTACGAACGGATTCACTGAAGGCTCTCTACGAATGTCGAATTTTCGTTCGTAGCCATTCGGATTCTGGGATAGCATTTTCGTAAATTTCACGAAAATCGAAGCAACGATGGATTCTGTGATAGCTCTGAATGATTTTGCTATTCCTGTGAGTTCAAAGCTAAATAAATTTTTCCAACCGTGGTGGAAAATATAGCTTTCAGAACTTCGCAATAATTCGCATATAAAGAATCAATTTCACTTTTTTGGAAAACCCTAACTAAATATTTCGTAGTAGATTTTCTGAAATTTGTGATTTTTTCAGTTATGGCGTTCAAGCAAGCAAATAGGCACGTTTCCCACTAATCTAAAACTTGTTCCTTTAAAATATTACTCTTAAAATCGCAAAATCTAAATCCAGAAGATTTCTCGATAGATTTTTTTCTATTTTTATAAAATCGTAGATATAACAGCAATTTCAAAACACTAGTTAAGTGATTAAAATTAGTGAATTCATAATTAAAATGAAGAGAAAACTTACCATTTAACTGATTCTCATTTTTTTGTTTGAAATATTTAAAAATATCTTTAACGTTTAAAATATGTCGCAACGTATTTATAGTCTTAATTCTAAATAAAAAATTAATGCACATTGTAGAATTAACGCGTATTCTCCAGTAAGGAGTTAATTAAACGGACTAAGTTTTAACCAAAAACGTCAAAGTGCTACCTTATTTCCATATTACCGTCACGTTAGTATCCTTATCGATGTCCTTCTCAATATTAAATGGCGATAGGCCTGTTTTACAGCAAATCTCATCAAAACTCGAAAGTCCTGTATACATTTTTTGACGCCCTGACGGCACAGAACCCGTAAACACAGGATATTTGTGAATGCAGCGTATGAATTTATGTTGCAAACCAAATATGACTAGTTTTCTTTCATCGATGTTGTAATTTTGTGGACATAAGCGTTGACATATTGCACGAAGTGTAACACCGTGCGTCATTGAAGCATAAAATTGAAAGATTTTCTGTATTGATGGATGTGACTTATCAGGATTTAGTGCAACATATTTGCGGCAGGCATGACTCAATGAGGGAATTTTAATTAAACTCTTCAAATGTTGCGTGCACATATAGACGTTGCTATACTTGAGTATGGGCAGTAGATGTACAACACCATAATAAGCCAAATTTTGTATGCAGGATTTTACCAAATTAGTTTCTACATCTGCTTCGGCCGCTATTCGTGCAATGTGATTTATCCCATTAATGTATGGGAAGATCTAAAGCACAATAGAAGTTCATAAATAGGTATTAATAATTTTATATTACATATAAGTTACCTGTTGCGTAGTTAAATCCCATTTATCTAGAGGTGTATTTTTAAAGTCCACTAATAGCAAAGGCACCATGTGATCTTTTACAACAGGTGGGTCGGGTTTATGTGTTACTNCATTCAACACCCCCATATTGTATGTATTGCACATACTAACCAACAATTGTAGTTACTTTCTTTTCATTCAAATCCTTTATTACAGTCTCAAATATTTTTTGCAACTTCATCTTGTTATCGCCATCTCTCGACAAGAAGCACGACTCTTCTTCCATCATTATCTGCGGCAGGAACAGACGTGGTTTATAAAATGGATTGTCCACACCAGCGCGTCACTTACCAAATACTCTGATAACTTTTTTACCACT
>NW_016205408.1:0-2185 GCF_001687245.7 Rhagoletis zephyria
CTTTCATTTTAGCAGCACACTTCCATAGTTCTTATATTAAAGTTAAAATAAATAGACAATTTGCATGGTTTGTATTTGTAGAATGTCTAGCGGCTGTCTTACAAAAATAATTGAATGAATGAATGGTTGAATGACTAATATCTGCATACATGCATATATACATGCGAATGCATAAATTCGTATAAGAACCGAATGTACAAATATATGTACCTACATATATACATAGATACGTAAGTAAGTAATGAGCAATGGATATAAGCAAATGCTTAAATGAATGCGCCAATGTATGAAATATTTACTGGTAAAAATTCTCCATTTGCTACCAATACATTATTCGCCCATAATCATTCTGGGAGATACTTGTATGTGCCTATATATGTATGTATGTACATATGTGCTGGTAGAAAATAAAACCTTTTGGCATATTTGCAAACTTGTTTGTCACTGCTGATGGCGCTTACTTTCGTAATCAATGCTTTATTTAGCTGGATTTTCTTTTTTTATGTTATTTCAACCTGCTGCGGGTTTCATTCCGCTTAATTAAAAGTCAGTGTTTTTTTGTTTTGTCCTTGAAAGCGTTAATATGTATTTTTTTTTTTTTGGTTTTTGTTTGAAGTGTGACCTCGTACGTTTAAGATGTTTTAAATGAAAATTGGATTTATTTTATTAATTGAAATAACATAGCAGCTTTTTGGTGATTTTTAATCACGAATTTAAGACACATACCCTAGTGGTCAGCTGATTAAGTTAAGTGAAAATGTTACTAGTTTTTGCTATTTTTTCTTTTGCGCATTCAATGTTTATAATTTTATTATAAAAGTCTAGCACATTACATAAGCAGCACCACATAAATCCACAGAGGGTTAAGTGTATATGGCCGCCTACAGACGGGCATTACTTAAATGCTTTTAAAATATAAATGTAAAATTTTAGCCACAATTTGATGAAGAAGTCTATTCAACTGTGTCATTTACTTCATTTTTTGTATAAATACTATATGGTAACGTTCTAACTCTTTACATTTGAAAGATTAAATACAAAATAGGCTGCGATTAGTGCGAAAAAATTATTTTGCGAAGTATGTGGTTTTTTTCACTAATTAAGACTATGTATAGTTGGAATATTCTATTAAAAAATTCTCGTTAGTAGTCTGAGGTATGCAGGAGTGAAAGAAATATTTACATTTTGATTGTTTGCCTGCGCTACCGGTTGTGCGCCTTCCGCGAAAAACGTCTATAGACGGGCATATGCAGTACGGTACAAACAATTTTTTTCAGTTTTTTTCAAATTCCCACTTTTAGATTAACGAATTAATGTTATCTATTTATTATCATAAGAAAAATAATTCTGATTTTATTGATCACTTTGTGCTCACACTAGGCTTTTTTTACAGCTGACTGCATAGGTGGCGGGGCAAAAGTTTACAGCTGCCTGAATAGGACCGCCCACAGGCTGGGTTCCAATTTTGGTACTGTAGGTTCATTTCCGAGGTTGAAGAAAAAAATTAAAGTGCATTTAAATTTTATCGGCTAAATTTAGTTCAAAAATTAATTTATTTTTAAAAATCTTTTCTATGCATTCCATTTATATGGAAGAAAATTACTATTTTTTAAATGAAATCCACGATTTTTTTTAATGCAAAACTTTATAATTACAATTTTTGCCATTTAATGCCTAGTGAAAGTCCATCCAGCATTAGACTTTCATAAAGAATTATGAAAAATTAAATACATAAAAAACAAAAACCCAAAACTTTTCGAAATTTTGTGTTTCTATTATTTTTCCGCCACTGTATATATTTTCAATTCTCTATTCTACCGCACGTAGGGAAGTTGTTGGAAAGTATGTTTTCTACAAAAATTATAATATTACAAAAAGTAGTTCGCAAATCTCTAACATCATGCGATGTAATATTTTAGAATATAAAATATCTACGAAATATGTACAACTTTTATTTTTGCTTTTGGTTGAAATTTTTTAGAAAATGTTTAAATGTATGTATTAGATATACACACATACATACATACATATCGATGGTCCTCTGCAATAACGACACAACTCCAAATATTTATGAAGCAGTCATAATGATCGCTTACAAAATGACCGCAGATAATCCACAATAATTACGTTCCAAGACATATTAAAGGGTGAACACACCAAAACTGCGACACTTTGGGAAGCTTAT
>NW_016205409.1:0-2185 GCF_001687245.7 Rhagoletis zephyria
TCCACACTGAGCAGGACGTTGTTCATTCGGGTCACATCGACGAGGCAGTAGCGCGTGGTGGCGGAGCAGCGCGTCAGGTACTCCGCGTCGGCCAGCGTGTAGTTGACCGCCGGGTTGTAGCAGGCGTTGTTGATGATGAAGTTGGAGGGGTTGAAGATGGTGAGGGGAATCTTCTCGAAGTCGGCGAAGCAGGTGTAGCAGTTGATGCGCTCCGGCTCACCGGCGCCCGGCTTTCGGTTTCGATTTGGTGGTCGCCGGCGACGAGCGGGGCTCGGTCGACGGCGATTCGGATTTGTCCGCCGTTGCCCGGCGATGGGCTCCGGCAGCTCTAGCAGCAGCTCCAGAAAGATGAGCTCGGTAATTAGAAGCAACAGTAGAAGGGAAGAGCTGGAAGAGAGGAAATGATGATGACGGTGGTGGTGATGGTTATGGTGATGATGGCCGAAATGATTGGAAAACGGCAGCGGCGGCAGCCTCATCTTTTGGTCGGCTCAAATGTCGGCGGAGGGCTCAAATAAGAGAATTTCGAATTCAGGCGAACGATTCAATTCCGGTCGACCGCTGAGTCAACAAAAAGGCATTGCGGCGAAAATGGCAGCAAAAATGGCCGCAATTTCCCAACAACGGTGAAACCCTTTCTGCTGGGCGGCTGTGCAATGAACAATGACCGAGGACGGCGGAGATGAAAGGGAGAAAAAAGAGGGGATCGATTCCTCCTCTTCTTCTTCTTCTTTTCGTCGTTCTATTCACCGTTTCTCCATGGAAACGAAACTGGACATGAGATAGTGAATGGACGAAGCGGGCTAATGGGAGCGTGAAGCGTAAGTGCACTTGCACAACAGTGCTAAACTAATTAGTGAGAACGGTAATTGGAACAGGAACCAAAGAGAGAAGGAGTGAGAATAATTCAAACGAAAGAGTGAACAGAGTCATTTCAAAGGAGCAAGAAGCGATTCAGTTCCAAATTGAATATAGAGAGAAAGAAAAAGCGCACCTACCTTTTGATCCAAAGTCGATGAATGCGATTGAGAGAATCCAGGATCCGAGAGAATAGAGCTCCAAAAAGGGTTCCAGAAAAAGAGAAGTTCGAAGAGTCGCCCAAAAAGATTCACCAAAATAGAACACCCGAAAAACAGAACAACGGCGGCGGCGACGGCGCCAAAATGCGGGACCACTCGCAGACAACGGACGNTACCTTTTGATCCAAAGTCGATGAATGCGATTGAGAGAATCCAGGATCCGGGAGAATAGAGTTCCAAAAAGGGTTCCAGAAAAAGAAAAGTTCCAAAGAGTCGCCGAAAAAGATTCACCAAAATAGAACACCCGAAAAACAGAACAACGGCGGCGGCGACGGCGCCAAAATGCGGGACCACTCGCAGACAACGGACGTCCAAGGTCAAAGAAAAACAAACAGCGAACCAACGCAAAAACTCCCACTTAGTTTGCACCAAAAGCAAAGAAAAGGCCTGTGTTTATCTGTGTTTTTATCTTTTTTATTGTTTTTAAGATTATTACTTGAGAGAGAAAGGTAAATAGGGTAAATAGAGAGCGAAGATTCATCAGTGTTTCAAGATTTACAAAAAGGAGAGGAGGAAGAAGGTTCATCTTATCTTGTGTGCTTATTTAGAGCTTATTTAGTAGTTCTTTTGTGTAGTAGCAAAAAATAGAGTACTTGTCTGTGTTTGAGAGAGTGTGTTTGGTAAACTAGAGAGAGTTCTCAAATCGGTAAACTTTAGCGATAAGGTAGAATAAAACAGTGTACAAAAGAGAGAGCAAGTGAAGATATCTTTGAGTGAAACTGTTTTCGAAACTGACCGTGTGTGTTGGACGACTGAGGTGGTGAAACACAAACAAAAAAGAAAAAGCAAAAAGAAAGGAGAGATTGCCACTGCTGCTTCATCTGAGATCGAGAAGTCCTCGCGAGAGATTTGCTGCCCAACACTAACAACACACTACAGTACAAATCTTCAAAGACTTCTCAGCGAAAAAAAAATATGGTAAGAAAAGGTTGGCAAGGTCTCCGGGGAAAAAAGGTGTCAAGGATGAAATCGGGTGTGTGGGTGGGTGGGTGTGTTTGGGTAAGGTGTGGGGAGGGTGAGGTGAGGTGAGAAGGATAAGGAGAGGAAGACTATTCGTTCATCAAAAACAGATTGAGAGATGGAGTTTTTGATGAGAATGAGAATGA
>NW_016205410.1:0-2185 GCF_001687245.7 Rhagoletis zephyria
TATATGTATATTTCAATTGCTTTCGAATTTGTTTTGATCCATCAATCAGTCACCGCACCGTTAAAACCATTCCATTATGGTTTTTGCATAACACAACATATTTTGGTTTGTAACCTCATCCTTCGTTGCATTTTGAAGCACTCACTGAAGCGAATTACTAATTTTTTGGTTAAGTTTATATTTTTATGCGTACTAAAAGTTTGTGTTTTTCATGTTTTAAACTTACTGCTTTACATATACATATGTATGTACGTACGTAAATCTGAAAACCAAAATTAACGTGTTATAGCGCAGACGATCATTGGCTTCGTTGAAATGGTTTTTCTCATTCAGCGAAATTTGTATGCATTTTATGCAGTACTTTTTTTGTTGGCATTTGCATGCAAAGTTATTGGTATATGAAAGTTTTTTTTTGTGGTATTTGCATGCAAAATTAATGGTATATGATTTTTTTTTGTGGCATTTGCATGCGAAGCCTTATGAATAAGAACCAAGCAATTGCTTTTTCTTAAAATTTCTGACCTTTTACTCAATTTATTGAAATATATTCAAGTAAGAGCAATTGCTTATGGTGATTTCGTCTCTTGCGAAATATGTTGCCCTTCCCCGGTGTAAAATATGTTTTATGTTACACTCAACCATGTAAAAAGGCATGTCTTTGCCTCCTTGCCATTGTCTAGATCGCGCATTTCCTAATATTTTCGTTTTAAACAACCATCTGATTTTCAGGGCAACCATCTCCTCTTACAAAGGGCAGAGAATGTGCCTTTTTTGCCTTACAAGAGTGTGACATTTTAAGAAACGAAAAGAGAAAGGGGCNTGTAGAAACGAAACAACCATTCGTTTTTAATCGTACGGCCCATTGGCTCATGCAAGTTTTAAAAAAGGGATGCCATCTACATAAAATGCACACGTACATAAATGCCATTCATTTCAAAGTAAAATATTTCAATTTAGAATGTAAGTTGATTTGCAAATTATTTAAAATTGAATCATAGTCAAAAAAATTTGGCTGGAAAGAACAAATGGAGAGTTCAGTTAAATAATGTTTTGAAATTTGACAGAAAACCGAGCAAACGTCTAAAATCTGTTTTTTTTGCCGTTAGTCAATTATTCTTCTATTATTTGTCTTTATTTTTCTAACCTTAAAAAACCTATATTTATAAAAAAAATTTGAGGTTGGAAGTGACAACTTTTAAATTGTGGTTCCTGATTCCGATTCAATGGCCAAAAGTCTATCGGGTACCGATTTCAAACCTTACGATTTACTATTCTCGACAGGCAATTTGTAATACAAAATTGAATAAGAACCGAAAATAGCGAGGTGCATAGGTACGTGATTAAAAGCTTCCTTCGGAGGTGTTTCCTAGTCATGTATATAAAAGTTCCATTCGTAAATTTCGGATCCAAAAAATTAAAAGTTTTTGGATATTTTTCCCCATTTTTGATTGTAAGGTATTTTTTAAGATTTCTCGCTCCACCCGAATAGTTACTTTTTCCTTTGAAAACCAAGTATGTATACGTGGCATTCCGGGTTCAGCTTTTTGCCTTCACAACATTCTAGAGTATCAACTAAAACAAACCTTTAAAATAATAATCCAAACAACAAGATTTATAAATCGAAATGTTAATGTTGCCTATGCGCAGCATCGGTCCTCAAAGGGTTAATAAAAACACTGAAAATCGGGATTTAATCGGTACAAATATGAAAAATCGGGACAATTTTCTCAAAATTGGTACTGTCCCGCCAAAATCAGTGCGAACGGTGGTCACCGTACGTGTAGTTAACTTTATTTCCTGTCCATACATGCATCATAAAAAAAGCATTGAATTTACCAATCGATTACGCGTAAGTGAAAAACCGCAGCGTAGTACTTCCTATTGCAATTATGTAGAGAATTTCTTGCTATACAATGTGGTATTTTAATCTCTTTGATGAATGTATTTGAATTGACGCCGTCAAAACAAAATTTGCAAACATTTTTAAGCTTAAACCGTTTTGTCATTTGAGGTGATTTTTTCAAAAACCACCTTTAAGAAACTATTTTTGTTCATAAAAAATAATAATAATATTTTTCCGAAATATTTTGGCTGGCGTCTTAAAATATAATAGATTGTATAATTCCAATGGAAAAACAGTACAGATTTTTTTGTATGGGGAGTGATGCAGTCTAATTTACATATA
>NW_016205411.1:0-2185 GCF_001687245.7 Rhagoletis zephyria
CTATAACCGCCTTTCTGACCAAATATGGCGCCACACTGTTGGACAGTTACTGGGAGGGCACACTCGAGAACACTGTACTCACCGGTTATTCGCTGTTTACATTTCTGGCTAATTACGCTCTGACTGGCAAGCCAGAATGGATGAAAATGTGAGGTGGAGTAGGAGATTTAAGAAAATTTGTAGCAAATGTATGCATGTTGGCATATAATTTTAAAATAAAAATTATTCAATATTGTACTAAATACAGAAACTTAAAATTAAAATTGAAGTTAAGTGTTTTAATAATAATTTTAAAGTAAAATTGATTTGATTTAATTTTATTAATGCGGTATGTCAAACCCCAGCTAGTATGGCATGGGAAATTTAGTCACATTGTGTACGCAGTGTTAATACTACTTGAGCTTAGGAGGACAGCCTACTTTATACCCCCAATCATGTTTTTTTTCTTATGAACCCTTTCGATTATATTAAAGCGTGCCCAACAGAGTGCAGTAGTCGTTGGAAATAAATGCAGCGTTCTACACAACTGAAGGCACCACTGCCCTTACTTGTTTTTGCAATGACTGAAACTGGGCGATTGCTTATTGAAAGTACATACCTACTGTGTGTAGATGTTTATTTACAGCGTGGCGACGAATAACTGTTACCCAGGTTTTTTTGAGAAATAAAACGGTTCTTTATAGATTTTGCGAAAAAAGTATTTTATTGTTAATTTACATTTGCCAGCAGTGTAAACTTTGAGAGAAAAGTTCATTTGGCACGCAAGTCTTTTTCAGGTGTATTTTTTCCTAGGCTTTGTATAAAAAAAGTACAAAAAAGAAAAAAACTGTATAAGGTTGGTCGAATGAATTGCCGTCCTAGTCACCAGTTCCGAGTCTATTCGATTTTTGAGTATGAGGCCTTATGTTGGACAGAAGGGGGAGTATAAGGGATTCAAAATGGAGAAAATTAGCCAATGATTACAGAAGATATGGAATAAATTAACTGACGATGACCTGCGTGCCAAATGAACTTTTCTCTCAAAGTTTACACTGCTGGCAAATGTAAATAAGGATTAAAATTTAAAAACTAATTAATACCACTAAAGTAAAATCTGTGGAAAATTAACAATAAAATACTTTTTTCGCAAAATCTATAAAGGACCTTTTTATTTCTCAAAAAACCAGGGTAACAGTTATTCGTCGCCACGCTGTATATTTACTTAAAAAATCATCGACGAACTTTGCGTTTGTTTAATGACATTGTTTTATCGGTCAAGAGCAAGAAATATTTTGCGAACTTTATGCTTAAACACATGAACAAATAACTAAGTACTTCTGTGCATATGTATGTCCATTAGGGCAGAGTAATGGCATAAAATCAATTTCGAGCTTGCCAAATTGCCAAAAGAGGTTTTATCAATTGTGTAAAAAATTTCATATTTTCTTACGCTTTAAAATAAAAAAAAATACATTTTACTTTTCCTTGAACATTTTTTCATACCATTAGTGCCGTTTTCTCATGTAGGTTTTTAAAATTTATCTGCCCCTTAAACACAAATTTTGTTCTGAAAAAATGTGTTTTGGGGGCCAGATAAATTTTAAAACCTACATGAGAAAACGGCACTTAGTTGTATAATTGCATCGCGATGTGCAATTGACAAAAACCGATAAATAGTTATGGCAAAGGCATTGGAAAGTATATCCAAAGTACCTCCTATGGAAATTAAGCAAGAATTGCGGATTTATAATTTGAGAAAATCGAATTAAATTACTAAAAATTTGAATGAAATTTGGAATTTGCTATTGAATTTTAGTTGCATGAAAAAAAATTCTGGGAGAATTGATATAATTTTTTTTATGTAGGAAAAAGTGGAAACTGTTTACTGTTGCGCACTCTGGAAACGGTTTTAAGGAAAAGTTACGTCTAGAAATGGCTTCCTCAAGCAAAAAAAAATCTCATTCTGCTATGGAAAAAACCTATTCTCGCAATTTGGCAAGCTCGAAATGGTTTTTAGGCTTACGGTTTCCTCGGCAAATTCTGTTAGAATCTCACGTAAAATACTCCTATGCTACACTCGTATAGTAAAAAAAAAAAACTCCCACAAATATTGACCCGCCCTAATGGCCATTCATAGGAACATGTGAAATTATGTACATATGAATGTATGTATGTAACGGGTGATTTTTTTGAGGTTAGGATTTTC
>NW_016205412.1:0-2185 GCF_001687245.7 Rhagoletis zephyria
CCGACCAAATTTGGTCGCTTCTTTTTCATTTGGTAGGTTGGTCGGCAAATAGTTGCAACAATGCACTTTCAACATGGTCTGGCAATACTCTAATACCATAAGAATGGGCAGGCAACATTGAATGCATTTTGTATATATAGTGTAAATAAAATTATATCAAAATTTCAAGTCTTCTAAAGTACGTTGAGTAATCGGTTTTTATTGACATCTTTAATAGCTAAAAATGCATAATCGAGACCGCTGTTCAGCAACCAGCCCTCCGGATCTCGATTTATATATTCGGGCCTATTCCCGTTGGCGTTGTCTTTATAGTAATCGTTAATATGTTGTCGTCGTTTTTATCGTCGCTTCGTTTCTAAATTTGCTTTCTCGAAATATATTGAAACGACGACGAAAAGTTTCGAAAACTAAAAAAGTATGGTAGCGCTGCAGTATTTTGCGTCGTTAGTTTTGACATTGAATTTTTAATTTTGTTATGTTAACGAAAAATTAAAGTACGGCGAGTACGAAATTTTATTTTTCAAGTTCAAGTAAGGACAATGAAGTAAACAACATAAATAAACATCGCAGGATGTTACGACATAGCATTAATATACTAACACTTCCAGATACAATGTAAGAAAATGTATTTTATAAATTATTTATAAATATATATATTATATATGTACATGTACAAATGTGCATATTTTTTAGATGTGTGAACACTTTAGATACATATTTACTTTGCATTGGAAGCTGAAGCAATAGTTTCCTGTAATGGTTTCTAAACCTCATCATAAATCCTACCTTCCCCAAATGATGCTCAACATGAGCTCAGAAATAGTATTTTTTTGACAAACGGGAAATATATGTGTTTTTCAATCGACACTCCTTTGTATAGGGATATACATATGTACATTAGACTGCATCACTCCCCATACAAAAAAAAAATTGATACTTTTTTCCATTGGAATTATAAAATCTATTATATTTTAAGACTTCCACAAAAATATCTCGCAAAAATATTAAGATTTTAGTGAGCTGGACCGATTTGAAAATGCCTCAAAAAATTTAGTTTTTTATTAATAAAAACAGTTTCTTGAAATATTTTTTGAAAAAAATACCGCAGATGACTAAACAGTTTAAGCTTATAAAGTTTGCATCAAACAAACATCAACCAAAAAGGAAATTTGCATCAAAATATTTAAAAAATATTTTCTACGGAATCATGATAATGAGTTCTTTGATCCTATTTTTGAACTTTATTCAAAGACTGGTTTAAGAAAAACTTTAATAACTCAGCCAAAACCTTACCAATTTAGACTTATGAGGTATTATTGGTAAGGTATTTTCTTATCTTTTTTATTTCCGTGCGAATAAGCTCATTCAAAATATGAAAGAGGAAGGTAAGATAAACGAGTGTCATTCCATGTTGAACTAAGATGTGTTGGTATTTGATAAAGAAAATATTGGGACGTGAATGAGTTTTTTTGCAAAGAAGTAAAAAGAGTGAGAAAATACCTTTCCACTGATGCCTCAAAAGTCTATATCGGTAAAGTTTTGGAGCAGTTATTAAAGTTTTTCTTTCACAAATCGTTGAAAAAAGTTAAAAAACAGCATCAAAAATCTCATTATTATGATTCCGCTGATAAAATTTTTTAATATTTGTATGAAGATTTTTTAAGCTTAAACTCTTTTGTCATCTGAGGGGATTTTTTCAAAAAATCCTTTAAGAAACTATTTTTATTCATAAAAACTCTATTTTTACAAAATATGACTAGAGATCGTCTCTCAACTGCATCCATTCCTCAATAACCTTAAAGCGAATCTATATACGTTAGCAAGTACTTATGCACAAAGTACAATGGTAGGATTTGACTACCTACACCTCGTTAACATAAAATTTTCCCACTAAAATTTCCGGTTGCTGGTTGCCTGGTCATTTGGTATATATACGCCTCTATTCGGCGATTATTGCTAAGCAGGTAAAACCTTTAAACTATGCACTAAAAAATGTAATAATGAGTGTTAAAGTATTGGTTAATAAGTAGTTCAAATATGTATGTATGTACATTAGCTGCATCACCAAAAAAAGTTACGGGTTTTCCGGCGGGATTACAAAACTTAGTATATTTTAAAACTTCTACCAAAATATTTCGGAGAAATATTAAGATTTAAGTGAGCTGGACCGGTTTGAAAATACCTC
>NW_016205413.1:0-2185 GCF_001687245.7 Rhagoletis zephyria
GAACAGCAAAGATACAACAGTTTAAACCATTGCACGAATAAAAAAAAAAATTACATAAAAAAAAATTAGAAACTTAGTGCTGCAAAACTTTTATTATTTTTTTGAAAATTTTCATTGCTGAACGTCCACTTTTCAAAATTCAATAATAGGCGTGGTACTCTTGTTTGCATCAAACCTATAGCCTTTTCACCGTTCATATAAGCATGTACAGTACCGGTCACTTGAATAGTGCCCCCTTTTGATAATCAGTATGTACGGCTTTCCTTCTGGTTATATATTGTTTATTAATTTTTGTTTAATAAAAATATTCCATATTCCTTAACAAAAACCATGTAATCCGATTTTCAAACTTTATACAAAAATTTATAAGAGGAGTATGTAATTCAATAAATTCTCATTTCAAAAGGGTAACCTATTCAAATGACCACCCACCACTATACATAATTAATACAATAATTTGAAGAAGATCTGACAGTGTTTTTACGGTGGTCAATTTTGAATATTTTAAAGCTATCCTTAATCACAATTTCAATTTAAACAGTAGGTAGTCAAAATAAAACTTAGCAACAAATTTTTTCATACATATCTATAACACTTTAACTCCTTGACTTCCACTAGAATGCTGACCTAGCTGATCTCTTTCGTCCAGGTGGTAAATATGGTTGCGAGAACGTTCGCATAGGCAACAGTTTACTTTTGGAGCACTAGCCATCAATTCTACTACCGGACACCATGATCGAGCAGTCTTCAGGGTAAGAGATGATAGATACTCTCTCTGGTGGTTGAGGGAGCTTTGATATATATCAATTAAATAGAAGTGGCGAAAGGAAAGCACCCTGTGGTACCCTTTGTTTAATTTTCCGTACTGACGAGTGTCGACCATTCAGACGGTGTCAAACGCCTTTGATAGATCCAACACTACCAGGACCTGTTCTCTCAGAGGGCGGTTTCGGTTCATGCCATGTATTATCCGGGTGCTATAGGCCGATAAGACTCCACTTTGTTGGCCAGCTTCCCCGATTTCATCACGTCGGAAATGTTGAGAGTGGCTGCTGATAGGTCGAAGACCTTAGTGAGGTAATCTACTCCCGCTAGACCCAATCTTTCAGCATCAGCATGCATATTCCGCCGGGTGCAATGTCTTTGAAGCCTTGGTCATCTGAATTGCCACTCGAAAGCAAATTATTCGGATTCGATTACTTGGCACTATGAATTTGTATTAGTCACTGTCGCCTTTCGAAACGCAATACAGAGTAGACCACAATAACTTTCCACAATAATTTTTCATTCAAAACGGCCTCAAGCTCAATAAAATGTTTGAACATGTTTCGAAAAAATTTGTTTTTTTTCCTTTGACAGAACTTCGTGGCATGAGAAAAGAAATGTTCAAAAAAAAAAATTCATCCAAAAAAGGTCGATTTCAACCATTGGTCGATTTGACTTGGACTAACCCATGCACTTTTATTGTCCGCAATCAACAGGGGTATTCATTCGTCAGGCATACTATTTTATAAAGCATTTAAAATTTATTTTAATTAATTTTTTATGAATAAGGCTTTAAAGTATTGCTGCTGGTGCCCATTCTTTCAGATCTGCATACATTTCGGAGATTCTTTAGATAAAATTAAAATATCTCAATTCGATATTTGGTCTCGCAAGCAATTGACTTAATTCTTGCGAAATATGTAATTACATTTCTTCTTGCTTGGTAAACTATTCGGCATTCTTACAAAATTTCACAAAAAGATAACTGCAAACATTTTTAATTTAATTCCCTCATTTTAAGATCAAAGCCATACCAAAAGCAGCGGATAATGTTTCTATAGAAAATCAACAACAAATTGAATTATCAAAATATAAGAAAATACATTTACCTATAACAAATATACATACTACATAAATATTAGGAAATTATTATGAAAAAGTTTGTATTGCTAAAGCAAAATGCGAACAGGAAACGATTACCAATGAAACATGAAAACCTATGCTTATACAAACTAGGTTTGAAATTGGAAAACATTCGTTTGTGATCAAGAAAACGCAGCTGAAGAGAGCATACCACATACATAGATACATTTAAAAATACAAAGTAGCAGAGAGCACATCTTCATTTCTAGATAAATCTTAAAATTTTTAAATTTTATTGTAAAAGTTACATATTAATTACGTCTATCATAAAAAAAAA
>NW_016205414.1:0-2185 GCF_001687245.7 Rhagoletis zephyria
TGTTGTTTTCTCATTGCTTTTACTTACTTTCAAATCCAAATCTACTGCCGAAACTTTTACTGAATTTAAGCGTTAAATACTTTAAAATGTTGTTTGTTTTATGAAGACCAAGGTATTATTTCTGAGTAAATCTAGCTACAATTTTATAGAAGGAATACATTCCTTTGCATATGTACATACCGCTTTTATGACTTTAATATGGACCCCAATAGAAAGTGCCACATAAACACGTTTAAATTTTGTCCTTCTAATAAAATTTACACTTAACTCTTATATACCTGAACACACCTACAAGTGATTTCTGAAAAACAAAACTCCTACTATTTCATACATATTTGTCTATGCGTATAATTTACAAATGACATATCATATTACCGAAATTCTCGCTCGTTTTTCTTCTTCTTTGTTTTGTTAATTTGCAGACTTTTCTGACCACAAACCAACTCGTGCAAGCACATACGTCCGTCTACCCCGAAGCATATGTATGCATGACACGTGTTTGCGTGCCAAAGTGCTATAACCACGCCTTGTCTACGTGGAATTACATACATACAAATTGTACGAATACTTTTTAGACAGAAATGGCTGCCTGTTTTTATGTGTGTGGGGCATGAATGCGAAGGAACTCAACTGTAAATTGGCATCAATAAAAAAGTGGACGCATTTTGGCATACTAAAGCAAAATGGATCTCCAACGGCAGTGTTATGGCTTGAAAATCAAAACTAGCTAACTAATCTATTGGAGAAAATTAGTTTTGGTTTCAAACAACTTCTTGGCTTGATGTTCATATTGTTAAATTGAGCTTAATTGGGGGCTAAGCACTGTTCTTATAATTATAAATGCCCATCTATCCATAGACTGCGCTGATGGAAGTATATATTTATGTACTTACATTTTCACGACTACTTATCTGCATACCTTTTAACTTAGTCACTTAAGAAAAGTATAGAAAATGGTGCAGAGATGTCTGTGAAATTGGTATACCGACTGGCGCAAAGAGAAAAGAAAAGGTGTTCTGAGTAGCTTCTAAGCTGATAATTATCAGTAGTTTGAAAGGTCTTGAAAGCTTCAAAAAAAATGCTGGATATTTTGACAAAAAAAAAAAATCAAAAATTGTCTATGCCAAATTCACGCCACTTACGATATGTCAAAAAAACCGTTCTGAGTAGCTTCTCAATCGTTCTAGAATGCCTGAAAAGGAAAAAAAGTTCTTCAAAATTACGCCGAAAACAAATTAAAAAAGTCGAATAATATAAATATTAAAACTGTTCTAAGTTGCTTTTTAATAGTTCTAGATTTCCTATAGCCGAAAAATAAAATTAAATTAACTCGCAATTAATTTATTTTTTTTTTCAATAAAGTCGAACAGGTTTAATGTTTGAAAAAAAAAAAAACTTTTCTGAGTAGTTGTAGAGTTCCTGTTCCGAAAAACATTTTTAAGTCGAAAAAGTGTAATGTTTAAAAACATTAAAACTTATAACTGTTTTGGGTAGCTTCTCAATCGTCCTAGAGTGCCTGAAAAATTAAAAAAAAACTTACGCAAATTTACGCCGAAAAAAAATTAAAAAAAAAAACTCAAAAAAGAATAGTGTTTAAAATAATAAAATTTAAATCTGTGCTAGTATATTTTTAATAGTTCTACACTTTCTTGAAAAGAAGAAAAATGTGAGTCCGGGCCACATACCTCTTGGGCAGTGTTGCCAAGTTTTGAATTTGAAAAAGCACAAAAACCCAAAAAAAAATCGCGTTTTTTTCTCGCAAAAAAACACCCAATTTTTTACTGGAGAATTCAGCGAAAAGCACTAAGTTGGCAACAGTGCTCTTGGGCCTCTTCGGTGCCTTTACTGACCGTTGGTGCCTACATACTGGCACTTTTTATATTATTCGTTGACGAAATTATTTATAATAGATTACAGCTACCGAATACTCTCTTTCTGATCGGTGAAATGTTCCAATAATGAAAAATTCGCGAAGGGTTATATCAGACAACCACGCGCTCGGAGGTTAACTCTAGCACAGGTCATCATGTTGGCCCTGTTCGCTGAATGTTGGTCCTACTACTGGAGAGTAAAGAGTGCCTTACGTTTGCTTCAACGGTTAGCCTTAAAATTTCCCACACCAAGAAGTACCTTAGAACTACTGCTGCCGCCGTGGGATAGCTAGGTGGCTTTGTAGCTGTAGTTA
>NW_016205415.1:0-2184 GCF_001687245.7 Rhagoletis zephyria
AGTTCGGACCACCTTCTTCCTCCCCCTCCTTGAGGGCCGCCCTGGAGCGCGTTCTGATGGTCGTCGTCTCTTGATCCCCACCATCACCACCTTCACTCTGTTTCGCCCCCTTCCCCTTCTTGGTGGGCTTCTTCTTCTTCTGCTTTCGACTCTCCCGGTCGGCGTGCTCCGGCAGGTAGTCCTCCATTGCCGCCTGGCCCACCTGCGAGAGGCCCGTCAGGCGGCGGGGAATGGGCGACGGCTGCTGCATCCAGTCGGGCGGCACCGTCGGCGGGATGTTCAGGTTCTCGCTGAAGATTTCGTACTGCAGGGGGGAAAATCAAAACAAAGTTAAAAACAAAGATCAAGTTCTACCAAACAAACAGTCCTCTCTCACCTTCAAGTCCATCAGGTGCTCCCCGTCCCTGCCACACCGCCAGAGAATAATGTCCTCATTGACGCTGCGCGTGATCACCCAGTCGCCCCAGAAGGCGATGCAGTCGACGAAGTTCGAGTGAATGTCCCTCGTCACCCACTTGGGCATGTGCTGCAGCACCGGCTTGAAGGTGTACTGGTGCATGGCGTAGTCCTTCGAGGCGGCAATCGCCCCCTCCAGCTCCGCCGAGCCCAGGTCCCAGAAGTGGATGGTGTGGTCGATGCCCGTCCCCGCCACAATGGGGTAGTAGTCGTGAAAGGAGACGGACACCACCTGATTCCGGGGGCCCTCCGCCCCGCCAAAGATGGCAATGAGGATGCGCTTCTCGACGTTCCACAGGCGAAGCGAGTGGTCGGCCGCCCCCGTCGCGACAATCTCCGGGTCGCGCCGGTTCACCTTGACGTCGTTGACGGCGTGCGGATGCGAGCCGAGCACCGCCTGCTCCTGCCCGCCGAAGGGAAAGAAGGTGATCATGCGAATGTGGCCGCTGTCGCCGGCAAAGACGAGGATGCTGGTGTTCGGCTTGCGCGCCCGGCTCCAGTCGCAGCTGTAGAAGACCTCGCCCTCGGCGTGGTAGGAGGCGAGGCCGCGGAAGCTGCCCGGCAGGTCGCGGTGGCACTGCAATGGGAGGGAGGAAGGGAGGAAGGAAAAGCTGTTAGGAGTTTTAGAAATAGAAGCACTTCTTACCTGGTAGATGGTGACGCTGTGGTCGCCCACCGTGGCAAAGACGTCCGCCGACCGGCCGACCCACTGGTTGAAGGCGACGCCGTAGATCATCTGCCGCTCCCGATTGATCGGGTTCTCCTTGGCCACGCCCAGCAGCGTGTAACTGAGTCGACCCTGGGAGCCCTGGAGGGGCGTCATCCNGAGGAAGGGAGGAAGGAAAAGCTGTTAGGAGTTTTAGAAATAGAAGCACTTCTTACCTGGTAGATGGTGACGCTGTGGTCGCCCACCGTGGCAAAGACGTCCGCCGACCGGCCGACCCACTGGTTGAAGGCGACGCCGTAGATCATCTGCCGCTCCCGATTGATCGGATTCTCCTTGGCCACGCCCAGCAGCGTGTAACTGAGTCGACCCTGGGAGCCCTGGAGGGGCGTCATCCGCGGAGCATTGCCGCCTACACCGCCACCCTTTCGACCGCGACCTCGGCCTCTTGAAGGATAAGTAGAAGAAGAGGAGGAGGAGGTGGTCGACCTCGAGGAGCCTCCTTCATCGCCCTGGTCCTCTTCTGCTGGCGCCTGCTGGCTGGAAAAGTCGTCCCAGCGGGCGTACGGATTGTAGTCGGAGTTGCGCTTCGGAAACTCGATCCGGACGCGGGCGTTCTCCTCGGCGTACTTCACCAGACTGTCCGGCTCGGCGTCCGGGCGGTAGGGCTGCAGGTGCTTCAGCTGCTGCGCCAGCACCTCCTCCTCGCTCATCGGCCGCCGGTTCTCCGCCTCGCGGATGTCCTCCGCCCGCTCCAGGCGGACGGAGGCTCCGAAGCCGGCCCTGGAGGTGCTGGGGCCGTCATTCGCCCGGAAGGGAGCACCACCACCACCACGACCACCTTCGCCAGAGCTGCCATTGCCGGTACTGTTGCTGTTTCCGCTGTCACTGTTCTCGGCGCCGCTGTTGTTGCCACTGCCACTGCCATTGACACCCGCCTCACTGCTCTTGCTCTTCCTGCTCTTTGCCTTGCTTCGTGCCATGCTTTGCTTGCTTCCTTGCTGCCACTGGAATGAATAGATGTGTAGATTCTAAATAGAATGCAGAAGCTTAGCAATGGTTCT
>NW_016205416.1:0-2184 GCF_001687245.7 Rhagoletis zephyria
GGTTTCTGAGATATAAGCAATAATTTGTAGTATAGGGTATACGGTGACCATCCGTCCTGTTTTTGCAGGACCGTACTATTATTCAAAGGTCTGTCCTGCGTAGTTTTTCAAAACAGAGAACCTTGACAATGTACTAACTTTTTCCAAGTTTACTGCCTTTGTCCCGCAATTTATTAAAACTAAAGTTAGCAAAACGCAGATTTTATTTCGGATTTCGGTAGAACATACGAACATTAACTACATTTGTTCCGTCCGGCACCTATTTTGCCAGTTATCCTGGTCGGAAGAAAAGAGATGATTGGAGTTCTAAAAATTTTCTCATAGAGTTGTCTTGTATAATATGAGGATGTCGATGGTCCTCTGCAATAACGGCATAACTTAAAATATCATATTTTTCAGTAGAGGCAATTAAAGACTCTATGTTCCGTAATTTAGGAATAATTCTAGATTATTTACAACCTCCCTGTAGGAGAAATTTTTAAGCTTTCAAATTATGTCCTTTTCTAAATATTTACTAAGCGTTCGACTGAAAAAAATACGAAACAAGTAACACCTCCTAAGTAGCTAAAGGAAAATAACTCCACTGGTACTACCGAACAACGAAACTAAAAATGTCGTTATTTCACATAAAAGCATCGACAGTTTTCGCCTTTTTCCAATATTCACGAAAAATCTGAGACAAGTAAACCTAATCCGCTATATAACTCAAAAACATGAAATTTTTAGTTGTGCCCTTATTGCAGAGCACCATCGATATGTACATTTTAATCACTTTTTTCCACTACTTAACTCGCTTACGTCTTACAAAACCACCCACATAGTCATCGCACATATCAATAACAATAAACCCAGATTCCGATCAGCTGCCATTATATCGGCAAACGTCAACGGTATCAGCAATGCCTATAAATCCATTCTCATGCTCCGTTAATTCGTTGACGGAGTTCAACGTAACGTTTTTTGATTTTATTAGTATGGTNCTAACGAATTCATGCCTTTAAAAAGAAGAAGAGCAGAAGAAAATTCTCCAATTTGGAAAATTTTTAACTTCAGTTTAAAAAAGTGTCGGTGGGCATTTGATGGGCCGAAAGAACAGGAATATGCACTTTTATGGCTTTATTATTGCAAATATTCTCGCTAAATTAAAAAAACTTACACCAAAATTATACCATATGTGTAGAAAAAATTTTGACTATGACCTAGATTTGTCAGAAAAGAGCGAGTTTTAATCCATTTATTTAAATTTTATTGCATTTTTAAGCATTAGTATTCTTTTTAATTATTACTAAAATTCATTTTATGGCAATTAGCCTATTGCTGACGATCTAATTCCACTACTTGCAAAAGAAATTGTTTTTTTCTTCTTCTCTCGGCAAAGTTCTATTATAATTTTGTATCAATACTAAACCTCGTTCAGCAATATCATTAACCAACTTCAGTGTAATTTTTTAGAGAACTTATGTAATACCAAACAAGAATATGCTTAGAAAACATTTTTACCTCCAACGGTTCAATAATTATAACATTTTAAATTAAAAAAAAAAATCACATTTTTTACATGGAATATTTCACATGCCTACCGACACCTTTTAAAATTGGAATAAAATTTTTCCAAAAAGGAGAATCTTCTTCTCAGTACAAAGGTCCTTTTAAGGCCATAAATTCGTTAAGTTAGTTTGCTTGGATCAGCCTAATGTACATATGTATGTATGTATATGAATTTGTTTTCGCTGGGTGTTTATTTTATTTTATTTTTGCTGGCCTATACTTGTATCTATTGCCTATCTAAGCGCAGATTGCAGCCATAACCAGTCATGCGGAATACGCCTATGCGCAGGCAGACTCATGCTATAGCTTTCTTAAAAAGATACATCTACGTATATTTTTTTATCATTCACGTACTCATGTCGCGTCGCAGCCGCGACACCATATCGTCGAGAATATTCAGCTAAACTGGGTTATGTGTCCCAACTAGCTGCATTTAATAGCCTCCTGGTGCTGAGCTTATCATTTATTGACATTTTTAAGCATTGTTGTTGTTGTTTTTGTTGCTGTCAATACTGTTGTTGTTTATCGCTTTTATAACGCGATTGATTTTTGATATGTTTACACTTTTAGGACTACATACATACAACGCCTGTCTGCCTGTATTATGTCACAGAAAATTTAACACATGAAAAGTTA
>NW_016205417.1:0-2184 GCF_001687245.7 Rhagoletis zephyria
ACCTTACGAGGTAATCCATGTTTTCTTTCAGTTTTTAGTACCAAAATTGCCATTATGACCAATGTCATCTACTAGTAAAGCACAAAATGAACACCTCCGATGACATATTACATTGTCAGCTGCAAAATAACGTGCAGCCGAAGTTATTTCCAAGCGCCGAACTTCTCCTAGCGACTGCTCTATGTTCGTATTTGTTAATTTTTTGCTTTACTGGGACTAAAAATTGAGAGAAAACATGACTTACTTACCTCGTAAGGTGATTACCTATTTTCCCAGTGGGTAGTCAAACTTGTTGACTTATTTACGCACATATGTATGTACATTAGTAGGTACTTGTTTATGCACATGCGCGTTTTCAATTAAAGAGCGTTGTTTATAAATATTTAGAAGGGAAAGTACTAAAAAAAAAATCAAAAAAAAAATGTAAGAACCGAATCGCTTGCAACAGCAAATAATATTTCCTTGAAATGAATTCCACGACAAAGATAAAGATAGCCGCAGTTAATAGATGCACAGGAAGTTTTGTCAATATTTTTTTTTTTAATTTTTACTCAAAAACAAAAAAAAATGGAAGCGCCGAATCGCCTGCAACAGCAAATAATATTTCCTTAAAATGAATTCCACGGCAAAGATAAAGATAGCCGCAGTTAATGATGCACAAGGAAGTTTTGTCAATAAATTTTTTTTTTTTAATTTTTACAGCAAAATTTTCGCCAGATAACTTGAAAACAATTCAAGCACCAATACCATACGATACGGTACTGACTAGGTATGGCAAAAAAAAATATTCGATTAATTAATCATATGATTAATCACAAACAAACAAACTTTTATTGCAATTATTTAGAAATAATCGATTAATCGAGAGGCCCTCTTTTACAAAAACATTTCCCTTGTTAATTAGCCTTAAATAAATAAAACAAGTATTTTTAGCGCCGATAATTATTTATTATTTAACCAAACTAAAGCCTTGATAAGCGTATTGTTGCTAAGCGGTTGCGTTGCTCGGCGCCTATAGCATCAGCTTTTGAAAAAAGGCACTCAGCTGGCACCGAGGCAGCAACTTAATGAATGACATTTCTCGAAATTCCGTAAATTTTTGGGTCAAAAGTTTTCATTTTCGTCGATGATATTCCGCTTTAGTTCTAGGAAGGATCTTTCCACTTGTATTCATGCACCGTTTTTCGTATTTCCACGTAAAGCGCTGCNACCAACAGCCCCTTTCATATGCTGATTTTCTCCACAAACGCTGAGATTGCAGTCATTATTTGTGAAAACCATTATTGAGATTATTTAGTTATTTCGAATTAACGGTGTATGAATTATTGCGATCCCAGACATAAGTGACTGGTGAACCTGTCATTTCGTCAAAAGTTGACGGTTTGCTTGCCTTATGTTAGCTTTTGACCAGAGACCCAGAATAATAATTATTTCATGGTGGAGTTTTAAAAAATTCATTAAAATTTTTAAATTTTTTAGAATTAGAATTGGTTTACAATGTTACATATGCATCAGGCCCTTAACAGCAGTAAGGATTTTTTTTTAATTTAAAGTTTTAGGAAATATTATCTGAGACCAATATGTGAAATATGTCAGTGGCCTGTTGTCCAATTGATCTAACTGTCCAATTGCTTGTCCACTATCAAAGCAGGCAGATGAGCAGAGAAGTTGTTCGACAACTGCTTTCACTTGAAAAAAAACCGCTAACAGAAGTGGAAGGTCATGACGACTTTTCACTTGGTGTTGCATCGGAATAAAATTTCACATACCAGCGCGTCGACATACTTTTACTCTAGGAGCAGTATACTCGTACATACATATCGTCGTTTAAAGTACAAAACCGCGTATTAAGATAAGGCAAAACCGTGTATTTGAGGTTGCATAAATTATTTTGTAGACAGTAAAAACACTTATATTTCAAAATTGTTCTCTCTTCTATAAAGCAATCGCGTTTCTGGCTAGTATATTTCAGGAAGAATGGATAAGGCTTAATCCAAGAGCTTCGGTGAGCAATTCCAATTTGTGGCAAAAAATATCAGTTACGCGTTTTTGTACTTTAAACGACGATATGCATATCTGTTAGGGCCACGCATAGACCATGCCCACGTTGATATTTTGTTGAACAGAATTTGAATTTGCATTTGAATGAACGACTGAAAAGAGGTTTGGGATGAGTGAGTGAGT
>NW_016205418.1:0-2184 GCF_001687245.7 Rhagoletis zephyria
ATCGATACATTGCAAAGTTGACACCTCGTCTCTCCCGCAAGTTGTAGCTGCTTGGACTGTTTGGTGCCGCTGTTGTTGTTGTCTGCTGCGTAGTTTTCTGGTCTCCTCTCTCCTCATCTCTGGTAATGGCCTCTTCCTCCTCCGGACTGCCGCTTTTATCGCTCTCATTTCCGTCGTCCGATGCCGTCTCCTCGCCGGTGACGCTGATAACGCCGCTATCGATGCTCAACTTGCGAGCATCTTCTGGGCTGGACGACTTTGCCGATTTGCCGTCTGCTGCCGTCGTTCCTGCTTCTTTGAACTCTCGATTATCCTCCAGTTCGTTCAACTGTCCACTGGCCACCTTGTAGAGGAGCTTCAGTGCAAACTGGTCAGGCAAATAAGTTAGCGAATTTTGTTTGTGTGTGTTTAACTAAAGTGCTTAAACTACTCACGCTGAACCAGTAGAAATTCATCAGCAGAATGATCCAGAGCATGCCGACGAGCAGGGTGATGAAGGGCACCTGAATCGCCTGCTCCTCGACGTACACCGAGGCGACGTAGACCTGCTTCAGGGGGAACCAGTACAGGCGGTTTGATATCCTGAGAGGGGAGAAAGGTGGACATTTCAGGAGTTTCGATTATTAAAAAAAACTTACCACGTGAGCAGGAAGGAGGCAAAGCCAATGTTGACCACTATTTCCACCTGATCGTACGTCCGACCATGCTGGACTTTGAAGTAGCGCACCAACTTTGTCGCCTCCAACAGAACGTCGCTGCCGTCGTGCAGGAAGAGCGTCAGCAGGCCTGATTTGTGACTCCTTGATAAGTGTTGATAAGATGATTACACTGTTAACACTGACACGCTTATCAGCAGAACCAACCTGTTGCAGTATGAGATGACCAGGAGGAGGATGCAGACGATGTGGTGGAGCATCAGCGTGTTGGTGTCCTTCCGGCGCTGGTCNATGCCCCGCTCCATCGTTCCCAGCGGGGAGTAGTCTTTGGTTGTTGATGATGAAGTTGATGGTAGTATTAAAAATTAAAAACTGCTCAATCAAGACGATCTTACTGTTACTGCTTACTGTGCCAGACTTGTTCAGGGTAGTGAAAGTACCCTGCATCGTGTACCAGATATGCAGCCAACGTCCATGTGGTCAGGTAGAAGGTCAGCTTCCAGGCACTTTCGGGAATTTTGCTTGCCTCTCGCTCACCGATTCCACGCCAAACGGTGATGGGCTGTTGTGAAATTTGAACACGCAAAAATGATGTCACTTACTCATTTGATCAGTCAGGCTATGCATTTTTACCTTGAAGATGTGCTTTGTGGAGTAGTGCCGGGCGGCGGTAAAGAGCACTGAAAGTACTGTGACTGCCAGCAAATCTAGAAATGACACCTGTCTGGCAAGCAGTGACAAGTCTTGGGTCAACTGTTGACGACCATACTTCCCACTGTGAACTTGCTGAAAGGTGCCTGCAAAAAAGTGGTACGATTTGACAAGAAACTCTAGGTAGCTGGGAGTGATGAAAGCGGTTTCAGCCATGTTGTGCACCGGCACTGCTGCCATAATAATACTGATGTTATTGGTGGGCAAAAGTGAAACCTTTTAGGTACAACAAAACAGCCTGATAACACTTTTTGCTGTGTTTGAGATCACTAGATTATTCAGATGATGATGGCAGCAGTAGTAAAGACTGAAGCCGTCTAACTGACTGTCCAGTTGGCGATGACCGTCCATTGCCTTCTCTCTTTTNTGATGATGATGGCAGCAGTACTGAAGACTGAAGCCCTCTAACTGACTGTCCAGTTGGCGATGACCGTCCATTGCCTTCTCTCTTTTCTCCCTTCTTTCTATCTCTTTTAGATGAAACAGGTTAGGGTAGTCGAGTGATCATCATCACTACATTCCCGCTGGCCACCGTTACCCAAACAACAAAACAACTACTGCTGACCACTGTCTTTTCACTTCCTCGTTGCACCCCTGTAATACACCACCGCTGCTTATCGGGCGCGCACAGGTGGTGGACACACAGGTGAGTGTGCCCACCACTTCTCTACGGCTTCTTCTTCAGGGCAGACTCGTTTCGCAGAAGAGGTCAGGTTTTTCAAGTTCACCTCAACAGCAGCAGCTGTGAGCACATTTACCATCTTTTGCCAGCGGCTGCTAACGCACACGTCTTTTCTCACACTCACATCGTTAGCAG
>NW_016205419.1:0-2184 GCF_001687245.7 Rhagoletis zephyria
AGCATGCACCATAGGTTTGCAATATACTCTGAAAGTTGACAATTTTCTCGTTTGTTCACGTCCAATTATGAATGTTAATTTCTTTTTTTTTATTGTTATTTTGCCTTTTTTATTTTTATTTTTCTTTGAAAAACCAACAAAAAATTTTATGAGTCCTTCTTTCGATGTTTCTAAATAGTATTAAATTTACTTTACTGGCATATAAAGTGATGAGTTTGACCTGGGTATTTACCCACTTTTTACCCGAGTATCTCATTACCTTAATTCGGGTAGGTATACACTTGAATAAGGCATAATCTGAACATGTAAATAATATTTTTAGCTTAGTTTTAGTTTTATACTGCTTGTGCATACATTTCTGAAGCAATACGTTTAAAAGGAACTTATTATTCCACAGTGGTTAGCGTATACTTCTTGCCCATAAGGCACAGCATAGTTAAGTCGGCAAATATACGTAAGTACTAAAGTTTCTGCAAAATACTTTATGCATGTACGTTATGAACTTCCCGCCGCCATATTTAATTAGCTTAGCTTATTCATAGCCGGATGAAATGTACTAACTCAGTCATCCTTGACGTATCCGTCTCTACTAGTCTCAGTATTTGTGTGGTTTGTCAGGGCGGAAAAGTTTTCCCATAATAATATCATTTCCCCGACATTGTAATGAAAGTTATAAAATAAGACATAATTGTTTTCTGGGCCTGTTGTTAATTTAATGTTTACGAAAAAAACAGAACAAGGGCTGAGAAATACAATAAATTTTACTCGGACGGAAGCACTTCAGTTAGAACATAAGTCAACCAAAAATGTAATTTATAATAAGAATTCTAGAAAGTTAGTTCTGTGTTTCTGTGCTGAAATTTCGGTATGCAGTCCATAAAAGTAAAGAATGTTGCAAATTGTTAACCACTGGTTATTTCAAGCGAATTTCGTGATACTAATTTGTTTTTTTTTTACCTCCAATTAAATGCAAAAGTAAAATGTTGAAGTTTAAGTATGAACTAGGTAGTTAGATGACGCTTGTATTTTTAATGAGTGCCAAGTCTCGAAAATTGTCTTCCTTTGAAACATTGGTGGCATACTATGCCATATTCATGTTAAAAACCTTAATTGATTCGACCATATTGATAAAAAAAAATTGATGACAACAATTACTATCCATCAAGGAATTTTTCAAAATTTTCGTTTCGTAAACACTTTAAAATTTGTTGTTGTTGTTGTAACAGCATACAAACTCCCCAAAGACTTTTTGGGGAGTGTTGCTGGAGTGACAGTCCTTGGCCAGATATAAATCTGGGTCGTTCCGGTTACGTAGACCCGACTGTCGTGGGAACGACTTTAAAATTTGTATTTTCCCTCTTTTACTCAAACCCTCAACATAAAAATTAATATCAGTGGAAATCTTTTTGAAAAATACCTGGATCAAAGAGCTTGTAAATTTTATTTTCATTTTGCACATGGGTACAACCTCGTAATATTTCATTTAATTTAAAATTTTGTATCTTAATTTTTTGGATTGGTGATAACGCAAAAGAAAAATATTTCTAAACTGAAGCTTTCTTAAATACCTTTCGTTTTATACCAAAACTATAATATCTAGGATATCTTATCAATTTAATTGAATTACAAACTTCAAACAGGTGGCAACTCTCTTTAAATATATTGTGGCGAATCCTGCGGTAAACCGAACCAAACAAAAAAAGGCAGAATGTCGGAGGAATAACGTAGAATATTCGACAGCGAGAAACGTCACGTGGATGAATACANTTATACCAAAACTATAATATCTAGGATATCTTATCAATTTAATTGAATTACAAACTTCAAACAGGTGGCAACTCTCTTTAAATATATTGTGGCGAATCCTGCGGTAAACCGAACCAAACAAAATGATGAATACTACGAACAGCGAGAGAATGAGAGAATAGGCGATAAACTTCATGACGTTCTAGAGTTGCCATGAGTGCGAGCGCAGGTATATAAGGACACAGATACAGCGAAGTAAGTTAGTTGCAAGTCAGCAAGCCACAAGACAAGTCAGTTGCGAATCAGAAAGTAAGTTTGGTCAAGTGTTTTAATTGCCTTAACAATTATTTTTTACTGTTTTTATTGCGTAAACAAGTATTGTAAACAGAGACGTGAACCGGATGAAAAATTTGGTCGGTTCGGTTCAGTGGTTCGAAC
>NW_016205420.1:0-2184 GCF_001687245.7 Rhagoletis zephyria
TTCTATGGGACTGAGAAATATTATTTTCTACTTTTTAGTCCATTTATAAAAGCGTTGTATATTAAAAAGTTTTTTTTATATATTATTTATTTAATTCTTCATCTTCATATTTATCTCTATTTCAAAGTTTAATTTCAAACCATACCCAAATACGGAAATTTTTAAACGACGGTTTTGGCCGTAATTTTCCACCAATTTCGCAACCATAAAACCTCTCCTCATCTACAGAAAATTACCTTTGCAATGGTGTTTTTGGTTTTGAGTCGCCAAACGAACGGAGAAAAAATTTATGTTAGCGCACCTACTTCCTTAGCAGAAGTTTAATGATTTTTGGTCAGCTTTAATATACTGACATTATGGTGATACGTTCGGGTGATAAGAACTGAGATCTGCAGGCTAAGTACTAAAACGGGATACTTGAGGCCTATGAACTTTGGAGCAAAAAAAAATTTTCTCTTAAAAAAAAAACATATTTTTTCGATTCTGTCTTACTACTTCAGACTCCGAGGTGCACGGCACAATTTTTCTTTCCTGGTACGGTCTAATATATATGAATTTACTTATTTACACGTATATTTATAAATCTGTGACATTTCGATAAGACTACTTATCTCGAGTTAGGTAATTTTCCCTTAAAAGTAACATTTAATTGAATTTCCAAACATTATTTTAATAATTAGCTAACCATAGGCGTAATTTAAGATGACCTTTCAAGACAAGCTTAATAAAAATATAAACTTTTGGAAATTAAACTTTATCTTTTTTTAATCCAAAGTCAAACCTTCTAAATTCGCTAAAGTCGTTTTAACGAAATGTTACAGAAATGTAGGCGAAAAAAAAATTATTGCTGAGTAAATAAGTATGCCATTACAAAAATGTTGGAAGATTGTGCTTAAATAGACTTATACATACATATATTTTTTCATCGAGATAAAAATTTCACAATTCAAGCGAAAATATTCCCTTTAATTTCCCCTCAAATTTTTCAAATTCCCTGGAGGAGCAAATTTTAAATGCGACTTGTTTTCTTTTCCTTTACTTGATGAACTTACTGAAGTGAACTCTTCCATTTTTTAGCTGACAAAGTGAATTTTCAGATTTTTACTGTAGGCAAAATTCAAATTCAAGAGAAATATGAAATTCAACGTGGTTTTGCAATTCAACAAATTTGTAATAGCAGTAGCAGCAGACATGCATTTATAAACATATACACGCATATGTACATATGTATGTATGTATGTATATATGTATGTGCACACATTTCGTCCATATTTGAGTGCTTTGTGCTAAACAACGTCTGATCAATTTTTGTTTTAAGAAATTTTCAGTCAACATAACCGGAAGCATCATTGCCTTAACTTCAAAGCGCTCTTTACACTCTGCACTCACATTCCATACAGAATTGCTTTTATGTTATTAATTGGTTTTTAGGATTTTTTTGAAAACTTTCATAATTTCGTTAGTGTAGGTAAAAGTTTTTAGCTTAACCCTTGTGGTGAAATTTCAAAATAAAATCGATTGGATATTTACTTAAGAGGACTAGATAAGTTTTGATTTTTTGACTATGGAAAAAGGAAAATATAGTCACCTGAATGGAAGATCGACCTATCTCGGCAGCCAGATGGCGACTCAAAACGCCCTATCTCAGAAATTTGTTCAAGAACGCCCTACTTCAGAATTTGATTGAAGAACAGTCTTTTTCAGACTTTTATTGAAAAACACCCTATATCAGAATTTGGTTCAAGAACGCCTTATCTCAGAATTCAGTTCAAAAACGCCCTATCTCAGCTGAAAATACATTGAACCGGCAGCTGAGATATTTAGGCCGTTCTTTAATCAAATTCTGAGATAGGGCGCTCTTCAAACATTTTCTGAGATAGGTCAATCTTCCGCTCAGGCATCGATATGTAGGTATGTGTTAAAAAAGTACAAGTACCTATAGACAGCTATGGAAATTTGGCAAAAAAAAAATAAACAGTTCGCACTGAATGACGCTATCATTAGAAAATAGCAGGTAAGTTAACTAAATAAAAGCAAATTTTGGGTTTGTTAATCCTATCACTTAATATCATAAAGGTGAAAGTTTGTATCTAAGCGATTGGGTGAATTCGGTGTATAGGACATTAGAGGTGCCACCTTTTTCGAAATTTAAAATCAACTAATTAAAAAAATTTAATAAAATAT
>NW_016205424.1:0-2184 GCF_001687245.7 Rhagoletis zephyria
TTCATATTGGAATTCTAAGGATTTACACATACTACATGTTTGTAAGAATGTTGTACATGATCTTTCTAATTTCTTTTTTTTTTGTTTCTTGTATAGTTGCTGAACTCTAAACCAGAGGTGCCACATGCATATACATATGTAAATGGGTGTATATACGCTCTAAATGCAATACGTAAATACACTTTCATGCACTCGAATAAGGACAATGCTTGTTCGCTATTTTTGGGTTAATTTTCTTTTATTTAATGTCCATTATTTTTTCAATGAAAATACAGTTCATTCTCCAACAAAAATTATATAAACGAAACAAATCCATCCAAATTTTAAACTTTCTTCTTGGAATTTTTGGAGGTTTGTAGCCCATTCAATTTCAGTATAACAAAGTGCACTTAGCTACTTATAAACGTTGGTTATTTTTTTTAATTTTTTTTTTTTACTGAAGCATGCTCGCATTTTTTATTTGGAAAAAATTGCGGAAGAATGGTAATAAAAAAATTGTCAAAAATCAATGATATTTTGTAGTTACTCCAACGTTCACAAAACAAGTAATATCTAAGCAAAAAACAAAACCGATTTCAATTCTCGTATACAAATTTAAGAGTATCGTTAATTTCTTCGTGATTCCGTGATGGGATCTAAACAAAATTAGTGTGGGACCATCTCTGAGGTACGATCTTTCCTTTAATGAAATGGATTACAGAAATCGGTTGACGTGGTCCAAAGTTATACGGTAACATAGACAAAAAAAATATATATACGTATATTCCGACGAACTGATAACCTCCCCGGTTAAAAAGTAAGTAAGCGTGGTCCTCACTGGAGCATTTATATATTTTTTATTTATTTTGCTTATCTCGAATTACAACAAAAACGGCTACATTTTATATAGTTATATAAATATTGAGATACCATTTGGAAAAAATTTCACCTACGGGGTATGTGCTCCTCCATTATTTGGTTTCATAGGGATTCGGATAACTCCATCTTTGAAGTAGTAAAGAAAATTCGCTTGAGTACTTTTTTCGATTAAGCGCAAAAGTTTTTCGTGCAAACAAGGATGGGCAGCTAAGCAAAATATACTGTACTTACATTTATCTTAATCTATTTTCCTTTATCTATATACTTCCTTTATCCTGATCCTTCTGATTTTTATCTTTATTTTATATATAATATATCTACATATTCACCATTCCCTTTGTAATTATAAAGGTAAGGTGAATTAATTTGCATTGGTCTCCATCTTTGTTTTTATCTTTAATATCCTTGCTTGTATCTTTTCTTCATCTTTTTACAAATTCACCTAGATGATGTGAGGCGAGGTGATTTTAGGGCATGTGATGTCAAGTCGTGTAAAGTCATTGGCGTTTTCGGCACTACTTCGAGATTTTGGGACATTGCATTTGGGCGATTCTAGCGAAAAATCTACCGACTGCGTAAAAAAAAAATTAAAAGTCCTATATCAAACTTATTTATAGGCCGATTTGGCTGCTATTTATACCGGTTATTTAAGCAGAAACATTTTTGCCAAAAATTGTCCCATTAGGAGGCGTAATGCTCTGATTTGTTTCATATTTGGTATGTTTAGTTGAAACGTAATATGTAAGACACAGCTTTACAAAAAATCGAGCGTCGTGTAACGCCAGTTTGGAAGGAACCATATATAGGGATTTTCGAGTATCGATAATTATAAAAATGCCAATGTCGGTAAAAGTGTCGATAAATATATATACCCATTATTATATCGATAAAAATACCGATAAATATATCGGTCCCGAGAATTCCTAAAATCTCCAAAATCCCGAAATAGTTCCTAAATTAAGATGAGATGACTTAAGGTGTAGTGAGAATGGGTGTGATGAGTTCAGTTGTAGTCAAGGTGTGATGAAATTAGGATCAGGTGAGGAATTTAGGGGTGGTGAGTTAAAGTGTACTGAATTCATATGTTGTGAGTTTCTGTGTCTATCTGTCTTTATAATTACCTTTATCTTAAACGATCTTACTCTATCTTTATCTACATATTTACCAGTATCCTCATCCGCATCTTTTTCTTTATATTTATCTTTATTTTTACTTTTATGTTTATTATTTTCTTCATCCACATATTCTTTTCACCCTTCTCTTAAATAAGTAAAGTGTTTAAACTTCTTCTTCTTCTTTTTTGGCGCTGTAACCGCCTAAGCGATT
>NW_016205426.1:0-385 GCF_001687245.7 Rhagoletis zephyria
TCTCCTCTTTTGTTTTTATTGATTTAGGCGCCTGATGTTATAATTATTAGCAGGAAAAAGTAAATCAACAGCAAAAAATCAACAGCTAAAATGATGATGAACGCCGTCGACGTCGCCGGCGTCTCCTTCAAGTACCAGAAGGCGAATGTCCTGCAGAATATCTCCTTCAGTGTGCCAAACCAAAAAATTCACGCCTTGCTGGGGCCAAGCGGAAGTGGCAAGGTAAAATAAACCTCAAATAATTTATCAACATCTTATCAATAACTTTTCCTTATCAACAGACCACTCTGCTTCGGCTGATGCTCGGCCGAATTCGGCCCTCCTCGGGAATGATCACCGTCTTTGGCAGTAACAAACCGGGCCACTTTAATCGACAGATTGGCTA
>NW_016205426.1:410-645 GCF_001687245.7 Rhagoletis zephyria
TGCCGCAAAGTCAGGCTCTGAGTCCGGAGCTGAGCATCAACGAAACGATGAACTACTTTGCCAGTCTTTATCAGCTCACCAAGAGGCACTTTGAAGAGCAGTAAGTTAGAAAAAACTTATCAGAGAGCATTTCTTATCAAATTACCCTCAAAATTTTTCTTTAGAAAAGCTATTTTAACAGAAGTATTTCGTCTGCCGCCTGATGACCAGCAAATCGTGGGGACTTTATCAGGAG
>NW_016205426.1:824-2183 GCF_001687245.7 Rhagoletis zephyria
TTGTGACCCATTACATTTTGGAAGCGAGCCTGGCGCATCACGTAGCCATGATGAGGAATGGGCGGTTGATTGAAGAGGGGGTGAGGAAGTTTTTTGTTGGAGTTTTTTAGGAGTTTAAGTAATTTAGGATTTTCCCCCCTTTTTTAGACCCCTCAATCCCTGTACTTAAAGTATGCAGAAACAAATCTGGAGACAATCTTCATCAAGATCTGCACTGATAAGACGCTGACGGCGGAGTCCTCGGTGCAGAAACGCGCACAAACTTATCAGCAAAACATTGCCAACTTTCTCGCCTACGATGATAAGCCTCCAAGCTCCCAAACGCCTCAAAAAGTTGATAGTCTAGTCACAGCTGAAAATCACCAGCAAAAAGTTGGGCTGGAAATTGCCGAGACCAGTTTTAGCAATTCAAAAGTTTCCAAAGATCCTTATCCTTATCAGCAGCAGCAGCAACCACAACTTCATCAGTACACCTCAAATAGTTATTCTATTCTTTGGATTCTCTTTATTCTAGTTCGTCGAAATCTTCAGAAATTCCTCAACTCAAAGCTGACCACGATAATGCTCTTTTCGCCCATCTTCTGCACACTGCTGATGTGCATCACCTTCAAGGTGGACAAGATTATGGTAAGTGATTTTGGGTGATTTTTAAGTTCCAAAGTTATCATCAAATTTTATCATCGTTATTAGCTGCCCACCGCCGTCTTCAATGAAGATCTCCGTGGATCAGCCTTGCAGCGATACAGCGAGGAANAAGTTTCCAAGTTCACCATATCAAATATCAGCAGTACCACAGCCTCGAAGACGCAGTACAGGCGGTAGAAAGAGGCCAAGCAGTGGCCGCTCTCTGGTTCGAAAAGGAGTTCTCTGAGGCGCTCACCAAACGGGCCCTAGCCTCAATTGTCAAAAAGAAAGAGGAAGAAGAGGAGGAGGAAGGAGAAGGTGGTGGTGATGAGGATGTTCTTGAAGAAGGAGGTGGTGGTGACGGTGTTGATGAGAGCCTCAATGAGCTGGCGAAGAACTCGATGATCAGGACAATGTCCACCACCACTTCTCCTTCTGCCACAACAACTACCTTTGAAGATGATAATTCAACAACAACCGAGATAACAATGTCACCACCAACAACAACAACTCCTGAGGACCTCTTTCTAGAAACAACAACTTTAAACTCCATCACCACCACCACCACCACCACTAGAAAATCAAACTTTTCCACCAGATCACCTAAAAGAAACCGAAACCAAAGAAGCAAAAGAAGAAACAAACACAAGGACTACGACTTTGATGATGAGGCTGAGGAGGAGGGTGAAGAAGAAGAAGAAGGTGAGGGTGAACTCCACCGCCAGGGCAACTTCA
>NW_016205427.1:0-2183 GCF_001687245.7 Rhagoletis zephyria
AGTGCGTTGAAATGGAGAAACATCATTTTTTTAGGGAAGTTAGATAAAAGTATCACAAATGAAAATTAAGTTTTTTAATCTGTTGATCATGATGACAAAAATTGTATCTAACTTCACTAAAAAAATGATGTTTCTCCCTCAGCACAGACTTTTTTGCTTCTATAAATTACATCGTTTAAGATATCGAGAAACGGTTTTCACACAATAAACAAGCTAAATGGCATCTTTCAAATGGTACCAAACTTGGGGTGATTTGAACACCGGGTGCATTTTTAAGATCATAATTTCGAACTTTCCGAATAAGTTCTATACGATTTGTTTTGACTCTAAAAAATACACCGTGAAAGTTATTGAGTTGCGGTTTTTGCCTGAATACTAAGCTAACAGATACCTACTTATTGGCGTTAAATTCAAAAGGATTTGATCTTTGAGAGTTATTATTACAGTCAGTTAAAGATTTCATATATTAATTTCATATAATTTTTTGAGTTTACATTTCTGATTCTATAAATTACATCGTTCAAGATTTCAAAGCTCAGTTTTACCTGAAAACAAAGCAAAGTAGTGTTTATCTAATGGTATCAAGTTGGGGTTAATTTGACTAACTCAAGTAATTATTATGACCAGTTAAAGATTTCATAAAAATTCTTATATTAATTCCATATGATTTTCCGCATTTACATTTATGATTCTATAAATTACATCTTTCATGATATCTAAGCATTATTTTACTTGAAAACAATGCTAACTACTACCTAACTATTGGCTTCAAATTTAGGTTGATTTGACTTATGGAAGAAATTATTAGAGCCAGTTTTAATTTTTGTACAAATCCCTATTTAAGTTCTATATGATTTTTTTGCGTTTTCATTTATGGTTCTAAAAATTACATCTTTTATAATATTATGACGCAGTTTAGTTTAGAAACGACGCTAATAACCATTTATCTATTGGTGTTAAGTTTGAGTTGATTGGACAACTAAAAGTATTTTATGATAGATTTTTTTAAATGATACTGAACAGAACTTTTTACAAATATTTCACAAATAAACCCCAAATGTTGAAGGCTGGTGTCATTTTGTTGATCGGCACCGACGGCTTGGGGCACAACGAGCTTGCGAGTTGTGTCCCAAGCCGTCGGACGATGCCGATCAACCAAATGACACCAGTCAATGCTTAAAAATTTAGAAAAACTAAAGAGTACGTGTCGCGAAGCGACACTCACGCCCTTGTTTTTTATTAAAAAACAAATGCTGCACTCGTTTACTAGTTAAGATATAATTTTGATTTGTTTAGGCATTGATCGTATTAAAAAACAATTTAAATCGATTTAAAAATTTTTGGCAACAAAAATCAAGTGAATTTTTCGTAAAATGCCCGTTTTATAGATACTGTTGCAAAAAACCTATTTTCTGTCTGTCAAGTTTAATAATGTTTGAAAAAAAATAAAAATTTAAATTCATTTTTTCAGCTGCTGTACTACCGTGAAAATGCTTGCCATGTTTGCAATTCTTGAGAAAATGTATTTATCAGCCTATTTTTGCCAAATCTATCATTCAAATATTTATCGATTACCCATCAGATTAAAATGCGGCAGTGGTGCGAACTAATCAGAAGCCCAAACAGGGCAATAAAAATATTTTAATCTTTTTATTTACTTCATCATTCAATATTTTCCAAACTAATAGTAGTAACATTATTTGATAAAAGTAAAACCAGCAAACATTTTTGGTTTTAAAACTACAAAAACAAAACGGAAATAATTATTGGCAAATTCTTTACAGTATATGCGCGGTCAAATTACTTTTTCATATTTGAATTAGTAAAAAATTGATAAATAAGAAAAAGATGATAAATAACTTTTTGTTTGTTCACCACTGACTTTCGTCTTCTAAAGGCTACAATATTTGCAATTGTTCAGGCAAATACTGCTTATGTTAGGTAGCCAGCAACAGAAACATTGGCAGATGAGCATTTGATAAATTGCTTTTTAATCGATTTGCCTTTTTTGCTGTATCAGTTGGACAATACACAAAAGAAAAGCGTAAACTAAGAAAAAGGAAAAACTGTTGAGTTTCCTTTTACAGCTATTTTGTTGTTTTAAAAAGAGGAAGGTTTTGTATCCCCCACTGAGCAGTCAACTTTGAAATTTTATAACAGTTGTAAATTTTAATAAATTCCTA
>NW_016205428.1:0-2183 GCF_001687245.7 Rhagoletis zephyria
TCGAGAGCTTTAAGGAAAAATTTGAAGCTTTAAACAAATATATAGAAATATCTTTCGGGTTTGCGGGGTCGCTAATTACCAATCTGCTGTCAGAATTGCAAAATTCAAAATGGTGCATCCAGTATGGCGTTCGAAAAATGTCGAGCTTTTTAATTTGATTTGATGAAAGATTTTTAGTGCGCACTTTTATATCTCACTCTATTTTAGTGTCGCAAAGTGCAAGTTTGTAGTAGCTCGAATTTGCCGTTGATTTTTGAAAAATTTGTTTTTGACAGTGCCAATAATTTTCTCCCATACGAAGTATGTTTGATGATATAAAGAAAATGAGCAACACTTTCAACAAAAAAAAGTAAGTGCGCCTGGGCCACACTGGAGAAATGAAACTTACGTTACATATCTATTTTGTCTCATAACCAATATACATACATATGTATGTACATACATACATACATATGCTGTGGCTTAAGGTTATATAACCTCTACCCCTGTTCGTTCTAACAACATTTATGTTATTCTGTTTTCCATTATCTTCATTTTTATCTTAATACTCTATCGATAATAAAATCGATAGTAACATCCAAAAAAACATCGATAAAAAACCGATAAAAATTTCGATAACAAAATCGATGACAAGTTCGATAAAAATTTCCATAGCAAAATCGATAATACTATTGGTAGCAAAATCAATTAGAAAATCGATAAAAAAGTCGATACAAAACTCGATTAGAAAATCGATAAAAATAACGATAAAAAACATTGCCCTTACATAAGTAAAGTGTTTAAATTTACCTTGGTCTTCATTTTTGCGTTTATCTTTACGCATCTTTGTTTATGTTTTTTTTTTTACCTCTGCCTTTATGGGTTATGGAAACCAACTTTAGAATCCTGGAAGTATTTGACGCGATAGTTGCTGTTGTTAGAGAACCAGTTGGAGAGGCACATGAAAAACGAGTGGCCTGCTTTCTGGACTTGGTCAAAATCGGTTAGGCGGCAATAGCGCCAAACAAGAAAAGGAAGATTGTTTTGAAATCACAAAAAGCAGAGTAAATGTGGAGTGAAGCAACGTTGAATGTGCAGAATATTGCCTATGCAGCAGACTTAAAAACTCCATTAACTCATTCAAAAATGTAGACAAAGTTATAAATTTCTTTCACTGCATAATTACTCACTTTGTTTTTGGTCTTTTATGTTTTTTTTCTCGCTTTCTTAAGCCTGCTGTGATTTTATCAGTTTAAACCTAATATCGAACAATGTGTGTTTTTTTTTTATTTGTTTCTTGCGGCATTTAAAAAAATGCACACTCTCATCGCTCACCTCGCATACCCCTATAAAGCAAAGTCGTTTTGAACTTTATCATTGTCAGAACAAATGAGTTGTTGTTTGCGAGCAAGCTAATATTTAAGTAAGTATTTTTGTTACTTAAATTCTAAATGGGGTATCAGTTTCTCGCACTCGCCGCACTACCCAGTAGGTATTAGAAAGATGGCTGTAGGAGTGAAAGGCATTTTTATTTATATGCGCAATTTATTATTTTTAGAAGCTTATGTATTTTTGTGCTTTGCCAAAATGTGAGAAATTTCGATCAAATGCATCCTGAGGGTTGGGGACAATAGTCATACATCACAGTACTCCAAGCATACCTTCTTTCCTTGTATTAGACCAAGTATTATTCGCTTTCAGTTGCTCCCTAATCCCTTAATCCAAGAAGCCAATTACTTTGATTGGAAATCTAGTCACTTCGTAAGAATTCCTAACAGTCCTAACATAGTTAACATATCAATAGCTTTTNAAAAAATGCACACTCTCATCGCTCACCTCGCATACCCCTATAAAGCAAAGTCGTTTTGAACTTTATCATTGTCAGAACAAATGAGTTGTTGTTTGCGAGCAAGCTAATATTTAAGTAAGTATTTTTGTTACTTAAATTCTAAATGGGGTATCAGTTTCTCGCACTCGCCGCACTACCCAGTAGGTATTAGAAAGATAGCTGTAGGTGTGAAAGGCATTTTTATTTATATGCGCAATTTATTATTTTTAGAAGCTTATGTATTTTTGTGCTTTACCAAAAAATGAGAAATTTCGATCAAATGCATCCTGAGGGTTGGGGACAATAATAGATACTTATTTCTGAATTGTCATACATCACAGTACTCCAAGCATACCTTCTTTCCTTGTATTAGACC
>NW_016205430.1:0-2183 GCF_001687245.7 Rhagoletis zephyria
ATGCGATATATATTGCGTGCCACTCATTGCTCAGATATGGGGTTTTTTTATACTGACGGCAGTGCCCTTACTTTTTTGGAGTTCTGATCATTACGGATTAAAAAATTACAACTCCTGCCCTACTGATATTGAAAATTTGCTACGCGGAGCTGTATGCAAATGAAGTCCGCATTCCAAAAAGAAAGATCGCTCAAAATTCCAAACACAAATATTTACTAACCCATTTCAAATTAAGTCAAAAAAAACCACAAAAACCACTGAATCAAATCAATAGTTTCAATGTTTTCAGGAAATCCAGATTCATCAATGCTTATTTACGCAAGCTCTACACTCAAAGTTCACAAGTGCTAACGAATATCTTTTGAATTTCTACTAATGTGTATACTCTTTGCCTACACAAAAATGTATATGAATAAAGAAAACCAATAAAATCCTTTATGCTCCAAAAATTTCCATTCGCCATTCACATCGACGGAAGAAGAGGAATTTTGCGTATTTGTCTTGGCTGCGCATTAAAATCGTTTTAGCATTCGATGGCATTGATTGTTGTTGCATTGAACATTGAAAACGTATAGTTGTTGTAAAACCACTTACGAACAGGGAAGGGTTTTTGTACACTAAAATTCGCTAGCAGCATTTATTGATATTTACATATGTATATGATAGATATGTATGCACTTAGAACTTTGCTGGCAACCCACCTCCAACGTATATATGTAACTAAAGACTCAATCACTACCCCACCCCCTCTCACGATTTTGTGGCATTTCTCTAATTTTACATTCAAGCATTTGCAATGCAATCAAGTCAATCCGAAAGAGTTAAATAGATGCTTGCAACGTGCCATGGCAAAAATGTAGTCAACAACTAACTAACTGAACGGGCTTAGCAGCAAGCACAGCAATCACGTCAATACAGCAGCCTTTGTGGCACAACAATTGCAATTTTGAACAACCCACAGCAACTGCAACCACAATCACCAGAGCAGCAGCAACGACATTAACAGGCGCGTTAGCAACGGAATCAAGAAAATCAGCGAGTTAGCGGATGTGGCATGCAACAGTCGCAAAAACACTACAAACAACGCATAACAAACTATTCATGAAGAATCGCGGTGGCAACAACAAAGAGACATCCATATGTAGGAACATAAATATGTGTGTACATAGTACCTGGTACGCGAGAACTGCCGAGCGAGCATATGTCTCCCAAATTGTGGCGACGCATCAGTAAGGAAAATTTGTGGCACAGCATGAAAGCGAAGTAAGTTGCAAGCAAAATCGGCGTAGCGACAAAAGTGTCTAGCTACAAATGGCTTTTTATTGCAATTTGCAAGTGAAGTGAAAGAGGAACGCCATGAGTTGCGGTTTAAGAAAAAACTTTTTCGGCAACATTTGGAAAATCAAAAAGTCTACAGAAATGCGGCGCTGACAGTGTGCAGAAACCATAAACCGCAATAAAGTAAAAACCAACTGCATTTCTAAAAGTTCCAACGCCAACTTGCAGCAACAGAATGTGAAATATGCATACCACAAGTGCAACAACAGCACAAAAAATAAACAGTTGCGCATTTGCAGTTTTGCTGCTGCTGCTGCTGCTGTTTAGTGTCGCTGTGTAAGCATTTCAACAATTTTGTTCAAACATGAAGAAGAAGAAGAATAAAAAACAAATGAAAAGTATAGCAGGAAATTGATGTTAAATTATTCAAATAGTTTGCCCAAAATAGTCTTTGCCGCAGCAATCAACCGCAATTTCAATAAATGAAAACTACTTGCGTCTGCCCGCGTACTTGGTGATTAGTGCTTGCAACAACAACAAACTTGTTTCAACGTTTCGTTTTTTTTTTTCGTAATATTTTTTTGCTGTACTGAGACATAGCAGCTGCTTGTTTTCACACATCGTTTAATGGAAATCTGTATTTTTTCGGCTCCTGTGGAATTTCTTTTACACTTTTAGCACAGTGGAATTTCTTATTCACACATATATTTAACATTCCGCTGATGGTTTGTGCAACATGAGGTCTAGCCTGTGAGGTCAACTCAAGTATGGCCACTAGGGTGTTCTAAAACTCGCCTTTTTTCCAAATCCGGTTTTCGAGTTATTCGAAAAATGGCAAATGGAAAAAAACAGTAAACGATTTTCGCTCAGGTTTCTTTTTATTTTTAACCGACTTCCAAAAAAGG
>NW_016205431.1:0-2183 GCF_001687245.7 Rhagoletis zephyria
GCGGTCGCCATTGTATTATGTTAATGTGTGTAAATACTTATATGCTTGAGACTAATATTANAGCGGTCGCCATTGTATTATGTTAATGTGTGTAAATACTTATATGCTTGAAACTAATATTAGCTTATCAAACGATTCCCAATCTTTGACAATACATGTTTGACTTCATTCACCATGATCTTGAAAACTGACCAAATCGGCGTCACCAACTCCATGGTCCTTTTAATATTATATAAACATACGAAAGCATTAAAACGTTTGAAATAAATCTCGTCTCACTTTTTTCTATTCTTCACTTGGTTGCTGAAGTAATGAAGAATTGAAAACTCATAAGGAAAAATTATAGCTTTTGTAAGTTTTATCTTAATATCTTAGAAACTAGTAGACTTATTGAAAATGGTAAATGAACGTGAGGTACTAAATTTAATAACCCTTAATTTGATATATCGTCCTCTTTATAACAATTAACGCATTCCATAGATATTACAAGCCAAAATTTCATTTTCAAAATTCATACACTTTGATTCAATTGCGCGGGCTAAAGATAAGTTTTAAATTAATTTTTCGTGCTCAATAAGAATTGGCTTAGACCTAAGACATCATAATATTGCTATTACAATACGGTCAAATTACCTTTATTTTCCCCTATACAAAATCGACTCAGCCTAATGTATATGTAGATATGGGAAAATTTGCGTAAGCAAATAATAGGACCGGTCCACATACCTATAACTTTGGCGTTAAAAGTATGCTTTCTACAATGAAGCTTGGCAGAGAATGCTTTGGGCACTAAATTAACATATTAATGACAGATAAATTAATATCTCATATCAGTTGCCCTCATTTGATTAAAAGGCAAAAATATTTCACATAATTTTAATTACATATTTGCAACAGCTGACGACCGACGCATGCGATCTTTCTGCTTTCTGTTGGCGTTAATAATAATAATAATAGATTGGCGCTTACACATATGTTAGTGTTTGGCCGAGCTTCTCCTCCGACTTGTGGCGTGCGCCTTGATGTTGTCACACAAAGCGGAGGGACCTACAGTTTTACGCCGACTCCGAACGGCGATTGTATTTTAATGAGAAGCTGTTTTTCATGGCAGAAATACACTCGGAGGTTTGTCATTGCCTGCCGAGGGACGACCGCTGTTAAGAAAAAAACCTTTTTCTATATTTTTTGGGATGTTGCTCTGACCAGGGCTTGAACCCAGGTGCTGATGAGTGAAAGCGCGCACTGCTTACCACTACACCACAGCGGCGGTCGGCGTTAGCGTTGCCAAATTTTGGCTATGGGCACGGCTGCATTGAAATTCAACGCCAACGCAAAGCCAAAGTTGTAGGTATGTGGACCGGCCTCTATTATTTACGAAACTTTTCCCATATCTACATATCCATACATACATATGTCCTTAAACAACAATCCGCAAATAAATTTTTTCACCAAGGATAATATTTCATCAGGTATACAGCATAACTGCCACAAGTAGCAAACTATTTTGGGGGTGTTAGAAAGTGCTTAGTTGTTTTTTTTTTCTGGGGCACAAACGATTATACTTACTATCTATCCTCTTTATTTATTTTTCTCTGTAAAGACGAAATACATGCATAAATACATACATACGTACATTTGGGTGCCCATCGAAAAAGCTTTTTTTTTGGAAATTTCAAGACCATACCCCCTAATTTTATTCGTTTTTATAAGAAATGTTATTGCCTATTTTTTTAAGATTTTTTTAAAGGTCATTTAGAGGTCGCGACCTGTCGATTTTGGTCAGAAAATAGGATTTTGTAAATGACTATTTTTGAATGACTATTCTTGATTCGATTTCAAAGATCGAATATGATCTGAAAAGAGGATATATAGGCCTTTAAAATGGTATATAATAATCTGTTGTCGGACTGGGCTTGCTGAGATTTTTTATCGGGTAAATTAAAAAATACCCATATTTCTCTTTATTTTTTTAAATTTTACCATCGCTAATTTGTACAATTTCAAAATAGGGAATAGTGTCTAAATTTAATTTTATTTGCAAATATACTGATAGCTGATATAACTGATATTGCAATCGCATACAATTTTTCGAATTAGGCGACTTTTCTTAAATACGGTCTTGAATTTATACGTTTGTATGTACCGGAATTTCAGATTTTTTGAGCAGTGTGGCTAAGGAGTTC
>NW_016205432.1:0-2183 GCF_001687245.7 Rhagoletis zephyria
CAAGAAGCCAGCAATCACAACATTAAAAGCATTGAATCGCCTAAGGATGATGATTTTTTAAACATTTTTCTATTACAAATTTTAAATCCAGCGGAAATAAAATTTTAAAATCTTTACAAATCATGCTGACAGATACCGTAGAAACTATAACTGATAATGACAAAAAATTAAAACTAATGACAATTTACCATGACGACCCGATTGCAGGCCGACACTGCGGAATGAAAAAAACTATACGCGAAAATTTGAACAAGGTATTATTGGAAACACATGACCCGTGACATTGCGAAATTTGTCAAAAACTGCGATAAATTTCATTTGAATAAGGTCAAACCTTGAATAAAAGAAAATTTTATTTTACTATTACTTCCGCTATCTTTGAAACCGTTATATTAACTTATGGAATCATGACTTCAATTAAATCAGACTTAGGAACAGAATTTAAAAAAGAAATTTTATTGGAGCTNATCTTTGAAACCGTTATATTAACTTATGGAATCATGACTTCAATTAAATCAGACTTAGGAACAGAATTTAAAAAAGAAATTTTATTGGAGCTAACCAAACTTTTAAATATTAGGCACGATTTTTCAACAGCACACCATCACGAAACTGTTGGCACAATCGAGCGGAACCATAGAGTTTCCAACGAGTACTTGCGCGCATATCTGAACGAAACATATGCTGACTGGGACACGTATTTAAAATATTTTACTTTCTTACACAATACCACGTCTAGCACAGTTTTTGATAACAAATTTACACCTTTTGAACTCATTTTCGGCAAAAAAGCTACATTACCACGTGAATTACAAAAAAATAAAATAGACCCAGTCTATAACGTTGAAAATTATGGTAAGGAAGTAAAAGGCAAAACTCGCATGCGTTAGCTAAAGAGTTAATTAACAAACATAAAATTCAAAGAAAACAAACTTACGACACGCATGCACGTCCTTTACTCGTAAACAAAAATGATATGGTTTTAGTTCAAAAGGAGCCCCGTGACAAACACAAAAGCATATACCAGGGTCCATACGTAGTAACACAAGTAGACGGTGTAAACGTCTAAAACTATATTTGACAAAGGCAAAAACAAATTAAGAACCGTTCACAAAAACAGAATCCAAAAATTTCGCTAAAAGTCGTAGTTTTATTAACCTTAAAAATTTGCATTTCGCTAAATTTTATATTCCTAATTAAAGCTAAATTGTAATGCTTAATTCATATAAAATGAGTTATCGAAATTTATACATAACTGTGTTCCGAATTCGATACACGAACGTATATTTAAATATAAATTAAAATTTGGAAGAAAAAACATCTAAAACATTTTATGTACTCAAAAAAATTTTCCTATTATTGAACATTTAAAAATACTTAATATTAATTTAATGTATAAAACAAAAACTTAAAATATCATGTTTTCATATATTAATTAAAGTACCCGCTTGGCTTAAAGAAAAATCCGTGTATAAATATTCATAAAACAATAAATTAACTAAGCCTAATGTAAGCGATTTAATAAGAATGATAAAAGAATATCCAAATTCAAGGCTTTTTGTTTAAACAAGTATTAATGCAGTAGTAAAAGCATAATTTAGAGTAGGTATATATATTTATTTACAGTAGGTTACAAAATAATTAAATACATATACATATGTATATATAAGTACTCGCTTGGCTTAAAGAAAAATCCGTGTATAAATATTCATAAAACAAAAAAAACCTTGAATTTGGATATTCTTTTATCATTCTTATTAAATCGCTTATAAAAACATTAGGCTTAGTTAATATTGAATTAACGGATTTTTCTTTAAGCCAAGCGGGTACTTATATATACATATATATGTATATGTATTTAATTATTTTGTAACCTACTGTAAATAAATATATATACCTACTCTAAATTATGCTTTTACTACTGCATTAATACATGTTTAAATACGAAATATGGCTCTAAACTCTAGTATTACACGACAATTAGGTAATTAATTACTTATTAATAAACTAATTTACTAATAAGACGACATAATCACATTTAGTATTCAATTCAATTTTTAGAAAAACTAAATTGTTCTGAACGAACGTATGTAAAAAGTGAAGGAATATTCCAAGAGCATTTAATATTCGTTCTTTCCAGTGATGGGCAAAATTGTATTTACTAAGTATTAAGTACTAAGTAC
>NW_016205433.1:0-2183 GCF_001687245.7 Rhagoletis zephyria
TAGAAAAAATCGAATGGATTCAGGTCTGGCGATCGAGTGGGCCACGTGAATGGCTCGTATCGTCCAATCTATCGGCGAGGATAAGTTTCGTCCAAATGAGCTCTTACTTCAGGCCCGTAGTGAGCAGGGCACCCGTCATTTTGCAGCCATAGTCTTCGAAGCAGGTTTAAGGGTACATCTTCTAAAAGAGTTGGAAGCCGTTCCTGAAGGAACTCTAAATAACTGTGACAGTTGACAATACCGCACCATAAATTTATTTTGTACCGGTACTGCGAACGACCTTCTCTAATTTCGTGAGGATTGTCTATCTGCCAACTGTGAAGGTTATGTAAATTAAAATAACCATCACGTTTGCATGATGATTCATCGCTCCAAATTATTTTATTAAAAAAGTTGGGGTCTGATTCATGCATTCGCAACATTTCACGGCAAAATCTAACCCTCGCCAGGTAATCTCTTTCTTGTAGAGCCTGTTCAGGCTGTGGTAGGGATGCAATCGATGGTCTTTTAAAGCTTTGTGGTATTCCCGTCCGTCTTTCCATCATTCTCACTTAAGTCGATGGATCTAGTTCCATTTACTCTAAGACAACTTCAACATCTACCGTTGCAGGACGTCATGTTTCGCCGAGAAAGGTGTAAAAATCACTTACCTTCATATATTTCTCTATGGGTCCGGGCGAATACTTCACGACCCGGATGCCGACGATTGGGGTATCGCTCTGCATAGAGTCTTTGGGCAGCTCTGACATTACAGCAAGCTTCACCGTAAATTAGGTGAACATTCGCATATTCATGCGACGTATACTGCGTGTTCTCTGACATAGTATTAATANAGCAAGCTTCACCGTAAATTAGGTGAATATCCGCATATTCATGCGACGTATACTGCGTGTTCTCTGTCATAGTATTAATAACACAATGTTCGAAGGGTCCAATTTCACAAAATCCACTTTCACTAATTCCGGTAAGTAACATAAAATAATGTCAGGAGCAGGTAATAATGTACCTTTGTACTATTTAGCATGTCATTGGTCGGAAACGTGAGCAACTTAAATTTAATTCTATTAAATACATTCTAGCATGTCTCAGTCCTTTGCCCACAAAAGCGGCTATAACTTTTTTTTTTTCTATTCGAAACAGTAAGCGTGGCACCTTTCTGAAATCTTTATTAAATGAGCAATTTTTTTATGTAATGTAAAGTTATAGCTCAGTACATTTTTTTCACCAGAGATAGTCAAAGTTGGGGAAGAAAATATCAAAAAGTTAAAAATCCCAAAATAGTCCTAATTTTATGATGGTTCCTTAATATATTTTAACTACATTGCATTTGAGTATGGAGAAGCAACTATCTGGAAGTATTTTACATAAAAAATTTACTAAGTATAGCCTGGTTTGTAGATGCAGTTAAAGAAAATACATGAAAAGGCACGATTTTTTTTTTATTAAAAAAAATGTAAATATTTCAAAAACGGTAACACTTTTACCTGAAAATTTTTTGTTTATCAGAGAGCCCACCGCCCCACCTACCTTCCCCTAAAGTTTGGCAGGTTACTTCTGGGACACCCTGAATAATAAAAGATTTTCAGTACGTTTCAAAGGCAGTTAAAAAATGCGTATAATTGTCGTCACGAAATTGATATCATAAATTTTGTGTTTCTAGTTCAGCTTTCGGCACTCGAAAATTTTACCTCAAAGAGGTGTTTTATTTGATATCAATTATTTTGGGGTAGCAAATTTAAAATCGACGAAAATACAAAAAATAATGTAAATGTTTTATTTTTCTCAAATAAATGAATAAAAATATTATCTAAATCTAAATTATGTACTCAAATCGATGTGTCCATTTTTCGAATACGGAATAAAGCGAAAAAGAATGATCATATACTTTGTATTCGAAAAAATAAAAATAAAACAATTATGAGACATGATAAAAACTTATACACTTGGTACAAACTTTGGATACAATAAACAACTGTATTCGTCTGATTGTCTCGTACTTTATTTTTGTTAAGATTCCTACCGGGTGTGGGGCGCACACATGTGCTTTTTTAACCGACTTCCAAAAAAGGAGGAGGTTATCAGTTCGTCGGAATATATATNTAAAACAATTATGAGACATGATAAAAACTTATACACTTGGTACAAACTTTGGATACAATAAACAACTGTATTCGTCTGATTGT
>NW_016205434.1:0-2183 GCF_001687245.7 Rhagoletis zephyria
ACAAAATTACTTTTAAGGCGCAGCGAAGCACGCCGGGTATTCGCTAGTTGGTTAAAAAGAACGAACCAAGATACCTCAATCTTAGCCCGTCGAAATCTGGGCAGTCTAGTATTGTGATAAATGCACCTTTTAATACCCCAGGCAACTGCGGCGGCAAGAATCACATGTAATTTATAGCCTCACACGCATAAACTCCGACCGGACCTGTCAGAACCACCACCCAAGGCTAGAGCTGTGGATTTGCAAGCTTAGGAAGCTTTTTTCATCGCTTCCGATTGATCCTGGGCCATAAGGAATTTGCAAATGCGCTAAGCTGAAGCCCATCCGCTTAAAACTGATCTACAGTTGGTCAGTGGCGCTGCTATCCGTCATCTTCCCGGCTTCGAGGTTTCTGTGAAAGAACAGAAGCAAGTTCTATCACAGCAGAAGGGTAGACTTTCTCTCCAACTCTTCAGCTGAACTGACACATACAACAGAGGATGGTGGCGCAATCCTGACCAATTTTGGACGCATCGTCAATTGACTCCAGCATCCTCTTTGTAGCTTGGCTATCAGAGTGTATGTTTTCATCCCTTATTGAAATAGCGCTCTGCTTCTTAAAGGAACCCAGTTCTACATGAAAATAGGGATGTCAGTGGCAAAAATACATCGCTGTTTTTCCGACATCTCTACCTGAAAAACACTATAGTATACTGGCTATTGTTGGAGAACTCATGCCAGAAGACTCCACCGCGAAGGGCCAATTTCACAGTGTAAATAGATTTTTGTACTGAAAATCTCTAGTTAACTGCCGATTCTGAGTTAATTACGCACTGTGAAATTGGCCCTAACTCTTCTATAAAGTTACTACGAGGCCTCTGCGATAAAATTCACTGTTCTCTTCCCGCAGCCATTTCCCAAATGTCCAAATTATCCGTAAAGGAAATGTGTGCTGAAAAAAAGCTGTTTGAAACCATTTCAGAGATTCCTGTAATCAGAGACGAAATCGGAACCTTCCAAAATTTTAGAGTGTCCATACGTTGAGCTTACTAGGCATCTGATTTCCCTGAACATGCTTCAAGCCTAAGCTGCAAGCCAAGAAATTACTTTTGGGCGAGAGACCCCGAATCTAACCAATAAATAGCTCACATGAAGCAATATAAGTCAACTTATGCCTTCTTCACTAATTTCATATTGTTGGGTTTTCACGACTACTTCCTATTCAGGATCAGGCCCAAGTACTTAATCGTGTTGTGAAATCTTCTGAACAAGGCCTCCAGCCGAAGGAAGAGTTGCGGTGGTTATTTTGTATCGCTTGTCAATAAGGCCAGTTCTTGCTAGGTTTGGTAGCAAAACCGCTGTTAGCCTTAATTGCTGTTTAGACACATCAGTGCCGTATTGGTGTCGTGTCAGCATCAGTGAAAAATAAAATATCGTTCGTAAGTCGGCACCGACAGTTTTAAGTTTTACTGATGCAGTGACGTTATTCTTTTAGAAGTTGTGTATGATATGGATTAAAAAATAATCGACTTAGTATCACAGATCGGTACTGATAACTGAAGTAATGTGTGTAAATAGACCTTCAATGACCAGATATATTACCTATACTGCTGAGGGGTCAACGGGAACGAATTCGTCGACGAGTTGTCATGAAAATTATCCACAATTGATTTTTAGAGACCGGAATCATTTTGTAGTCTCAGTGGGCCTACTTCGAGAGCCATAATTACTCTGAATGGGCGTACTCAGAGTGCAGCTAGTAATGGGGAACGCTAGGAGGCTTAAATGTTCTGGTAAAAGATGAGAATAGTTATCATACGATTAGGAATTCACACTCATGAAAATGGTGAGAATGAAAGTGAATTCATATACTCATAAGCAGGGAACGGATTTTTAGGACCTAAAAACCTATAAAAAAGAAACTCGCAAGGATAAAATAGTCAAAGATTCAAAGTACAAATTTTTCATATAATGAAATTAGTTCATAGTTTTTCTCTTTTTACTTGTAATATAAACATTTCTAATATAAATGTATTTTTTGATTGTTCTTCGTATTTTCTGTCTTTTTTTAGTGCCTTTTCCTGCCTTTTTCGCTATTTTGTTTTGCCTTTTTTTGCCTTTTTTGCAACACCTAGTGCCTTTTCCTGCCTTTTTCACTATTTTATTTTGCCTTTTCCAGCCTATTTCGTTATTTTATTTTGCCT
>NW_016205435.1:0-2183 GCF_001687245.7 Rhagoletis zephyria
CGTTGTGCTGACTCCTCGCAGCTTACAACGCCCCCTTAACCTGACTAAGACCGTTGGTCAGTCATCCCGTCCTCCTATGTCCATCAGTCCTATCGTCCGTCCTTACCCCATGTCTGCTCTTGCGCGCAAGCGCAATACACACACCAAAAATTAAAAACTTAGAGCCTCATTTTTATAATAATACTCTCATCCGAATTTCATATTTTTTTCTTCCTATATTAACAATTCAACCTAGATACAAAACCCTGAGCTCAACTTAAAATAAACTACCCTCGTAATACTCCAATTTTCTTTTCTGAGAGTAGCACAAAAAGAAGCGAAGGTCCCCAAAAGGGAATATGCAAAAAAATCCAAATATTATTTACTTAGGCAAATCCTAAACTTATCCCTGCAAAAAAACAATCTCGCTAAAACTGGTTTTTACTCGCAATCCTATGATTAAGTTGTAATGTTTTTCCGTGTATATTCATATATATATATATAAATATATATATATATTTGTATATATACGTATGTAAAAAAAACTGCCCAAACCATAGGCATGTACATGAATTCGCATGAGTAAGGTAAAGTCAAAAAAAGTACTCACTCACTTTTTCCGCTCCTTCGTCGATGGTGGTACCAGCATCCCGGAGAAGAGCCTGTGTACATAAAAGTACTAGCCTAGCATGTCGGTACTAGGAATAATATCAGTAGTACGACGGATCACTCGATAGCAATCGCGGAAAGTTATTAAATGTGCAAAAAAAAGGTGCTTAAAAGTGAAATAAGAATTTTTATAAGCGCAAAGAAACCAAAGTGAGCTTAAAATTAAGTGATTCGGTATAAAAAAAAGTTAAGTCAAATTATAAATTCAAAATTCACCTCTTTTGAAAACCTGACAACAAAATCTCAATGGCCACAAAAAGTTATTAGACGTGGGTAAAGGAAACTACAAAAAGGTGATCAAGCAAATGGGGAAAACGTGAACTAAATCTTATATTGGTTTCTTTGCCCTTTCTGAATTAAGAAAACCGAAACTTGATTTTAGTTATTCAACCTAATAAAATAAAAGATACTAAAAATATATATATATATACATGCCAATACTTTTTATAAAACAAATTCAAACCAAATCAAATCAATAAAAAAAAATAGGAAACCGCTACTAAACTAATAAATTCCAGTACAAAATGGCGTGATAAACTGTATGAAAAAAAGAGAAATGTGATAAACTGTGTAAAAACTGAAATCTCATACAAAAAAACTCAAAAAAATGAATAAAGGAAAATGGACGGAAGAAACTAGGTAAGTAATACAAAACTAACTTTTCTCTTAGTAATATTGCTATTTATAAAAAACTATATACTTCAAAACTTATATGTACTTTGATAACTCTCTTAATACCTAAGACTAAATGCTTAATGTAAAAACTCAATAAAACTTCAACTTAGCAAAATTTCGAATGAATACAAAAAAAAAAAATACTCAATAAAACTCTAACTGAGCAACATTTCTACTGAATAAAAAAAAACTCAATAAAACTAGAGTGATTTTTTTCTTCATCCACTGCTGCAGATTATGTCAAATGATTACTTTTTCTGTGCGAAATTAATAGCAGCTAAAATATAGCATTCTTTTAATGTAAAAGGATGGAAACCGTTAAAAAAGTGTAAAGTTAGTAAATAAAATGTAGAAATATGACTTGGCTTTCGTAAAACAGACTTTTTTATGTTCAAATGATGAGTATATGTGTTTAGGTAGTTCTCGAAAGCATTATTCAAATAGCTTGGTTTTGAAATAAGTTATTTTCTTACCATCCTCAACCCTTGGGGTTAAGCTACATAAATAAAATAAGTATGGTCTTATGTACATAAATGGTTTCATCTAGGGATTAAACAAAATATATATTATCGAAGTCCCTTAATTAAAAAAATATATATTTACTACATGTCTTGCAGATATGCCTTGAGGAGAGATTCTCTTCATAAAACACTTCATTTGCACTTAAGATTTTTCCCAAATTGTCCACCGATATTATTTATAGGGTTCGAAATTTCAGACGTTGGTATCGATACTGAGTACTCATACTGGCNTTCATAAAACACTTCATTTGCACTTAAGATTTTTCCCAAATTGTCCACCGATATTATTTATAGGGTTCGAAATTTCAGACGTTGGTATCGATACTGAGTACTCATACT
>NW_016205436.1:0-2183 GCF_001687245.7 Rhagoletis zephyria
GGCACAGCCATCTATGGCCGGCTGGACGACCGTCGTGCAAACTCCTGCAGTCTCCAGTATCGGATAGCGTCATATCTGCACAGTTACAAAGAGCTGTGGACATGTCGTGTATGTAGGTGGCATACTCTTCTAATTGGGTAAGATATATCTCTAGAGCCTGAAAAGTCATCAGTCGTTTATAGGGAAGCCCGGAAAGAGCATTCAACGTTTTTTGCACCAATAATTTAGTCTTCGTTCTGCCGAAGACGCTGGGAGATACTCATAAGAACTGGATTTTCTCGAAATCGTAAGAAAGGTATGCGGACACCACCTTGCACACAGTTATAAAGTGCTTTAGGAAGTCTATAGAGATTTTGCAGTAAAGGCTTTCTTAATATTGAGCGAGCTTTACCAACGTCCCGCAGGAGGCAATATTTAAATCAAAAGATACGTCGCAATTTAAAAATAATCGAATAGGACTCATCTACAACCTAATCTTCGACACAACTGTCATGTAAGGATCGATTAACGCGGTGTATTATTTACTAAGAAGTACAAGATCCCAACGAAACTCTTCCGTAGAATGTAGGTTTTTGCATGCAGCTTTCTGACATGGTCAATTACTTGGTACGCGTCCTAGGTAGGTAGCTGTGTGGAGATTTAATATAGAGGAAAGAGTAAAGAAGGTGTCAGTTGCTGCCTTATGTTGCTGCAGGAGAGCTATTGGTAAAAGATAAGGTCATTCACCCAAAGAAATTTTTTGGTTCTATGACACTATACATAAATAAGCCTATAAAGCCGCTTAGCAAATAGGAATGTGAGGCGCTGACTTCCCTCACCAGTAGTGAGTGCAAGTTTAGATTTTTATTCTCACCGAGTGTGTTCCGATCAGATAGTAACCAGTCAGAACCTCCACCAAAAGTAGGAACTGTAGATTTCGACTTCCTTCGATTTATCAAGTACTAGAGATGTCAATTTTCAAAAAACACCAATACATCGACTATTTATACACCGAGTAGGAAATTGTCGATGCATCAAAGCAAAACATCGATATTTTCGATACATTGGTGTTTTTCCCTCCTATCCCTACATGAATACTCAATTTGTGAAAAAGTGAATCACCGGTGGCCAACTGCCCTGTAATTTGAAATTGAAATCGTAGTTTTTTCTCTCAGTGTGCTCTTTGAGCAATTCTATTTCCTCTTGCTAGTAATATTTGTTGACCTACCACATGCGATCATGTGATCATGCGATCATTTTAACATTACTTAGACGACATTAAATGGAAATGAAAAAAATAGCAAATTGAATGAAAATAAAAATGGAAAAATGTAGCCGATGATGCCAACATCGAAGGTCACAAGACACAAGTTAAATCAACCAACTGGTACACACATACATACATATGTTAGTACAGTTAAAAGCATTTTAAGTGCAGATCTATTAATGGCTGATAAACAAGCAAATGGATGCAGTTTAACCAGGTCGATCAGCTTGCGCTTTACAGCAACAGAAAATAAAAATAAAAAAACTAATGAAAATGAGTATTTTCAATAAAGAGATGGATAAGTAGCAAAAGTGTACGGAATGTACATAGCTCATTGGGTAGCGTGGCCGACTTTGCACATCGATGATGCGGGTTCGATTGCTGCTGAAGTCTAAAGAAAGGAGTAAGGAGAAAGATTTCTTATGAGGAGATGTGGTGATCTCCGAAATGGTAGCTATAACTTCTACCGTTTGAAACTCCCATTTACAGAAAAATTCCAAGAGTTACACCAAATCGAAAGTTGTGACTTCAGGCCTTTCGATCGATGTCACTAAGAATACTCTTATTTTGATATTGTTGCTGTTATATTAAATATCACTATAGGCATTCTTATGGATATAGACGTCGAGAAATTCTTTGCGGCTCCTACATTCAACTATTTTTACCCCAATAAAAAAAAATGCAAGTGCTGATATGACCTTTCCAGCTGTTTCAATTGTAATTTGTTTATTGTCACAAGTGGCACTGTGCTTCACGTAATATTTACTGTTTGCTGATGCGCTTGAATTGGAGTAGCGCGAACGAACAAAAGAGAAAACAAAAAATTTACAATGAAAATAACTTTGAAGTGTAAACAAATAGATGCCATAAGTGTAAAAAAAGTTTAAACATTCGGAGGTCAATAGACGTAAAATATGCAATTGCTCCAGTACAAGTA
>NW_016205437.1:0-2183 GCF_001687245.7 Rhagoletis zephyria
GCTATACACAACGCAAGCGGTTTGATCAAACATCAACATGGCGGCCAGAAAATCAAAAAATTTTGATTTTTGCTCAAATTTCCCTCAAGCGGTTTGTCAAACCTTCAAACACCCCCATACACAGCACAAATGGCTTGAAGCAAAGGGAAATTTCGCTTGGTTTGTCAAACCGCTTGTGTGGTGTATTTCGCTCTTTAGTCACTCGCTCATGATTGCGGGCGGTGAGCGGGTCTTCTAGCGCTAATAAAATCCGGCAAAACACAGTGGCAAAAATTCGGCCGTGATATTTAATTATCTGTGATACGACTGAGTCAAACAAAAATTATTAAGAAAAAAACGCGTGTGGGGCCACAAATGAGAACGAGCAAAAAAAACTCGCTATTACACTACCCAAAAAGAATGAAAACTATGAAACCAAGTGTTGAACAAAAANCCACAAATGAGAACGAGCAAAAAAAACTCGCTATTACACTACCCAAAAAGAATGAAAACTATGAAACCAAGTGTTGAACAAAAAAAATTCATACGCAATCAAAATAGCATGGCTGAAACCTATCAAACAAAGGTATTACATTCGCAAGTTTAATGATTAAATTATGTGTGGCGCGATTCCCTATAAATTACTGAATTCTTGCTAAAACTCTAATTTAATAAAAGAAAAACAAAAAAAACCACGCGCCTAAATCGCAAAATCTACCAACAAAACAGTGAGGAAATTACAATTGGTAAAACCAAACAAAATATAGCAACAAAAGTGTTATACTGTCACAAATGGTCTGATCTCCTTCGATGCACTGGCTGAGCGGCGTTGGCGTGGGTGTGATCGCGCATCTGCCGACGCTGCTGGAACGATGTTGGTATGTTTATGCTCCCTGGCTCTCCCTCGCTGGTAAATATATATATAAATGTATGTCACGTCTTCCTGATCTCTCTGGTGAATTCCAGTCTGCGCACAATTTTGGGACGGGTAATTCGCTGGTATACTTTGCAGCATGCGATGACCTACTCTGGTTTTTTTCACAGAAACAGCTGACTACAGTGATTTGTGTTCATATGTATGTATGTATATATGTCAGCGCTGTTGTTCGCCTAGGTTACCGTCTGCCTATGTGTACATAGGTGCTGGTCACTGCCTCGCGCAAACGGATGTATGTACATATGCTGTTGTGTTGCTGCCACAAATCGTTGCCCCTCCCAATTACTGGTGCTCGATGTCCATATGAGTAGCAGACATTTGCTAATAATGCATCGGACCACTAGAGTAAGGTCGGATCGCCGCAGAACCTGGCTCTTTGAGTGCCTCTTAGTAGGTGGTGTGTCGCTTAGCTCTTTTTTTCCCTGCGAGGTCCTTTTGCACAGGTGTGTTGGCGACCTGAAAATTTAAAAGAAATTCAATTAGTTTCACCTTGCTGTCTCTAAGCTTCAACTGTTGCAAAGAAACCACCTCTTCCTTCCCCAACTCGAATTTTGAATGCTTCCTCAGAAGTTCACTAAGTAGTTTCGCTACCACGGCGTAACCCTCTATAAACCTTCGAAAATAGGAATTTAAGCCGAGTAGTAGGGTAAAGGGAAATTCTCAACCGCTTTTGTCTTTGTTCCCGAAGGCACTATGGTACCATTTTCTACAATATATCCCCAAAAAGTCCACCCTGCGTACGAGAATCCTACACTTGTTCCATTTTATTTTTAGATTGTATTCCGACACTCTATTAAGAACAAGTTCTAGCTTACGGATGCCCTCATTTAAATCCTTGGAGGGAATAATGAGGTCATCCATGTAGGCTATAACTGTTCCGTCTTGTATTAAGTCCCTTAATACAGCAAAAACGAATCGCGAAAATTCAGGCGGTGAGTTTGAGATTCCAAAGGGAACGTATCGGAATTCAAAACGGTCATTGTGCGTCACAAATGCAGTATATTTCATTGAGCTACTCTCAACAGGAACATGGAAATATCCATTAGCCAAAACAAGCGTCGTAAAAATATTTGCTCCCTGCAATCTTTCGATAACATCATCTAATAATGGCATTGAAAAATTATCTCGCACGATCTTAGCATTTAGTCGACTGTAGTCGCAACAGAGTCGCTTACTACCATCTTTCTTAGAAACAAGCACGATGGCTGATGCATACTTTGATTGACTGCGCTGAATGATTCCTTCCTACCTAACTATCTACGCTACC
>NW_016205438.1:0-2183 GCF_001687245.7 Rhagoletis zephyria
TGTCACCAGAACACCACCTCCACGACGAGGCGAAAATGCTCCCAATTAGTGAGCGCAACACGATGCTCTGCAAGCAGTTTCTTGCTGGGAGCCACAGATGTGGCCACCCAAATAGACAGCTGCTTGCAGAGGAGCCCTCGCCGAGGCACNACCCGTCAGCTCACAGACAGGCCCTGAACGGCATTCACAGGGACGCAGTCTCGAGTTATGTAGACTCAAGACCTGTGAATGCCGTTCTAGGCACACAAACACCGGACATTGACGCGACGGAGCTCCATCTGCCTCGGGAGACCAGGACAACAATAGCCCAACTTCGCTCTGGCTACTGCAGCAGGCTAAATTCCTACCTCAGTAGGTTAAATGCGGATGTGCCGAACGAATGTCCGGCATGCTGAGAGACTCCTCACGACTCGAAACATCTCTTCGCACGCCCGGAAAACCCCACAACCCTAACGGCGTCGTCCCTATGGACCGACCCCATAGAGGCTGCACGCCTCTTGGGGCTGCCGTTAGTGGAACTTGACGACAACGACTGAGATATTAGCCTATCTGGGTGGGGTTGTTGTAGCCGCTACAACAACAACAACAACATTAGTGACTAGAGACCGCTTACTGAACGCCAGGGTAAGTCTTTTCATTTGACATTGACGGCGCAGAACTGACACCTACGCTTGTAAGGATTGAATATAGTAATTTTCTTAACAGGTGGCAACCCTTTTAAAAAAATAAGACATTCGTGATTTTCTAGAGACCAATCGCTTTCATTTCACACCTCAGATTTTAAAATCTAACGGATCTTATTGTTTTTTAGACAGATGGCAACCCTATTAAAATTCTAAATACAAAAGCCACTCTCCTATCGAAACAGAGTATATTAGAGAAAACCTCGTCAAAATTCGCTCAGTAGTTTTCGAGATTACCGCGTACAAAGAATCTCGACTTTCCTTTATACTATGTATATAGATTTAGAAAACTTATTGCTGAAAGATAAACAGAATATCGCTTAGACCTCCTCATTAGCAAATCTTTCAATTAATCATTCGGAAACAGAAAAGAGTTTTCAAGATAGTTGCTGGAATAGACAATTGTCATACGAAAGACTCTTGTCTTTCAAAAGACTGGTGAGTTGAAAGACAGTTGCCAGAATTGGCTTGTTGAGGTATTGTTTGTCTTATAGCAAACAGGGTTCGATCCCTAGTCGGAGCAACATAAAAAAAATCGAATAGCATTCGTCCCTCGGTATGCAATGGCAAACCTACAAGTATATTTCTGTCACGAAAAAACCTTTGCCGTTCGGAGGCGTCGTAAAAGTGTAGGTCTCCCATTTGTTAACAACACCAAGACGCGCAAAAGTTCCGTCAAACGTGTAGAAAAATGTGTAAGCTTTATCACTGTTAACTAGTTAAGAACTAGTAATCTTGAGTCCACTTAATATACTTATAGTTATATATTAAGACACTTTCTCCCACCTACTGTTTCTCCCACGTACTCTTCATTACTCTCTTAGTTTATAATTCATCATTCTTACCCTTTTCATTCACCCTCCAACTTCAGCTCCCTCCATCAACCGTTATCTTTAGTTTTAGTTTTAACTTAATTACAGTGTTGCCACCTTTTGATTTTCTAAAAGCACCAAAAACTTGGAAAAAACGCGTTTTACCATACTAAAAGCACCAAATTTTTTTGAATCAAGGTTTGCTTTTTTCATAACATAATACCGAAGTACTGCACATTAATACTGGTTTATCTTGAGAAAGAAATATCGAATCGCAAAAAACGAAATAATTTGATGTTTTCATTATATAACCGCTAAAAACCGTGTTTTTGGCACTTTGAGGTTAGGATATCTCAAAATCCTAGTGCTAGAGCAATTGTGAGGCCAGATTTGGATTCAGCACCAAGAAACGATGTGTTTTACTCAGGTGGTAAAAAAAAACAAAATTTGTACAATTAGAAAAGAAAAACAAGTAAGAAAGTCTAAGTTCGGGCGGAGCCGAACATTAAATACCCGGCGCAAGTATTAAATATATGTTTTTTCACCCCTCCGAAACCTTCCGCTAGATGGTAAGCCGGGGTGTATCAATGTTGAGTAAATTAACGTCCTTAAATTTCGAAATATTGCAGTTTCNGTACAATTGGTACAAATTGGTAGAACGGTTACCGATATACTTATATGAGATCAT
>NW_016205439.1:0-2183 GCF_001687245.7 Rhagoletis zephyria
AACCGGCTAAATCTAGCCGGAAAACGGCTAAAATGGCAACGCTGTTCATTATGCTCTAAAAACAATCTGTGTGAAAGATTTTTGGTCAATATCTTAGGCTCGCCTAAGTCTATCAAAGTTGAAGTGCAAAAAAAAAATGTTTCTTAACTTATTTACTTCGACTCTCTAGAGAAAAATGGTTCATATACCATATATACGGTGACCAGCCGTCCTGTATTATACGGGACAGTTATTTTATACGGGACGCCAAATGTTCTGTATTTCTTTTAATGTCCTGTATTTGTCCCATATTCGGTGTTCGGGATTTCCACGTCTTGACAGCTCCTCAGTTTTAAATGATGTTGGTATATGATCGTAATTTTCTCCATAAACAGTTATTATTTTCTAATCTGAAATACTGTGCTTCGAATTGAGGAACACATACAATGACTAAAATATAAATTAGGACTCAACATCTTATCCAGGTTTGGCTATTTTGCTTTTGTTTATTTAACGTTTATTATGTTTTATGAAAGTAAAGCTCTTTTCCCAACAAAAACCATATAAATCCAAATTTCTGACTTTTTGCAAAAACTATGAAAATGAACTCTGCAAAGTTTCATTAAAATTACAATCTTAAGAAAAAAGTTGATTTGCAGTTTTGTTAAAATTTAGTATCATAAAGTGCAACGTTGCTTCCCTATAAAAAATTTTCTAACATACTTTGTATAAAAAAAATGCGTAAAACTTTCAACAAAAAAATTGGCAAAAATTAACGGTAAGTCCTAGCCACTATAAACTTGCACTTTAGTAATAATAGATTGGCTTTTCATCTCAGTGAGGTTACTTTTCGGATCACATGAAAACGGGTTGGTTATCGAGCCGCAGATATCCTCACTGTCAATGTTGGGAAAATATTCGACAATGGTTTTTTCTAAACTTTGGAAGTTAACGCTGGTAATGCGCGTTAACGCTAAGAAAATAACTTTTCCAGCCAATTTCATGAAAGCAATTTAAGTGAAAAATGATTTTAATTTTTTGTATTTTAAATGGAAATTGACAGAAAATAAAAAATAATTTTCCCTTTAAATTGCTGGTGAAACCGGCTGTTTTAATTTTCTTAACGTTAACTTCGAAGTTACATAAGTTTTTTGATTTACTTTAGAAATTCTAAATTATACATGTCATAAATAAAAAATATCTCGACGTGCTAGAAAAAAAACAAAGATGTATTTTATTTTCGCAGGCCTCTGTTGTATTCACAGCGTCTTTCAATATGGATTTTAAATCTAGTGGTGGCATCTTCCTAGTCAGTCCCACTAAGTCGGTACTTTCGTCAAGTTGCAAACTAGAAAATTCACAAGTTTTCAAACTTTTCATAAGTTCGTTCTCGACTGCCTCGCTCTTTCACAGTGTGATTGTGAAGTTCCAAAGAATATTTACGTAGCATATACGCATGCGCGAAGCTGCTGCGGTTGTTACGAGAACGGCCCAGCCGGCAAAAAATCCGGAGATTAATCCGAAAACGGGAAGAAAAGCGGATGAGAGTAGAGGATTAGGTAGAGGATTAGTACCGAAAATGGTTGTGAAAAGGATACGTTTTCGGCTATTTTTCTGATTAAATTTTTCGTTGACAAAACTTACTGGGGAACTACGCTTAAGAGCGAAGTACGATATGTGCATACATACGTACGTACAATGTACATTACGAATTATTTTGCTAGTGATGGCATTTTACATTTAAAGTGACGATATGCAAAAATAACCGTCTGTGCACATACATACATACATATGTATTTGCGGTGCATCTTCTGTGGGACTCACCTTGTCGTTGTCTGCCTCCAATATCAGACCACTCCAACGACAGTAACGACCGCCCAAGCGGCCGAGGCCACAATGGTAAACAACTTTTTGGCGCGCAAGCTTTTATACCGCCCAGCGCCGGCATCTGAAGGATCAACAACCAAAAAAAATTTGCAATCAGCACAAAATGAGCAAAGATAGCAGTGATTTGCCAATCGTACGAGTACGATTTGTCGAGCTGCCGAACGAAGTCGCAGCTCAAAAGCAAAGCGCAACCGAGTTGGTTGAGCGACGAAATGTGCTAGCTGTTGGGGCCATGTAGCTTAATTCTACTCAATAGTGGAGCCAACTCTTAAATGACTCTTAACCGCTCAAGAGCGCGCCAACACTCACAGAAGGCG
>NW_016205440.1:0-162 GCF_001687245.7 Rhagoletis zephyria
TTACACAAATCATTTATTGTATTAACCATTCATTATTCTTATATACATACATGTAAATACGGCTCTGTACCCTACAAGACAGCTGAGTATCATATGAGTACTCATATTATCATTACTCCTAATCACAAAAGTGCTTATCAAAGTCCTCATTTTCGTTCAGGC
>NW_016205440.1:326-2183 GCF_001687245.7 Rhagoletis zephyria
GTACTTACTTACACATACACAAGCAAACAAATGCTTTAAACTTTCTCCTACTTACCCTCAAATGCAAACTCTATAACTCTGCTTATTTGAAAATCTTACACACACTTCAACTGTACTTAATACCGAGTCGTTCGTGAGCAATTCAAAAGAGCTGTTGCTGCACACGAGCAACGTTTTACTCGCGAGGGCGATATTTATTTCGTTAGAGCTCGCTAGTAAAGAAAACGTTGAACTCACGAGCAACTCGCAAGTCGTAAAAGAGTACAAATGGTTAGCCAATATTGACTTAAAACACGGTGTAGCACCGAATAGGAAATTTCGAAGTTGTCAAGCACGGTGTGGGTGACATTTTGAACAGTTTTGGCTAATTTTCTTTTATTCATTCAATGTTTATTATTATTTTTTTTGTTTAATAAACATCTGGCCCATTATATTGACGGCTGAATGGAAAATCGACCTACCTCAGCAAATTTTTCAAGAACACCCGATCTCAATGTAAATTCAATATAAATCAACATTTCAAACTTTGTACAAATATTATAAGAATTCGACAAATTGTTCCTCATAAATTCCAAATGTTAGGTTAGGATTTGAAATTTTTCGGGACTCTTAAGAATTCTTTCTATTTATTTATCCCTCGATCTTTTCTGAATTTTTTCGGACTTTTCTGAATTTCACGTTTTATTTTTCGCTATGTTTGTGGGTTTTTTTGAGTTTCTTTGTATTTATTTTGCGGGAATATTTGTGAGTTGCCGTCTCTGGATGTCTTTCCGTTTTATTTTTCAGAACCTTTTGGAATATTTTTGCGGTATATTCTGAATTTTTTGGAACAGCGCTAGATTTTTTCGTTTTTTTTTCTTTTTTCGGGGGTTTCGTAATTTTTCTTGTTATATTTTTTCAATCCATTTTGTTCTTTTCGGAATTTTCACTATATTTTACTAGATTTTTTAGAGGCTTCCAGGCACTTTTCTGGATTTTTGTAATTTTTTCTTGCTATGTTCTTCGAATCTTTTTTTTTTCTTTTCGGTATTTTCATGCTATTTTACAAGACTTTTCGGAAGCTTTTATTTTATTTGTCGTAATTTTTCGGGTTATTTTTTTTTGGACAATAAAACGAAATGCTTTATGATTTTTCAGGTTTTATCGATGTTTTTCGCAAATTTTCCAATTATATATTTTGTATGCTCTGTACCAGAGTTTTTTGGGACTTTTCGGAATTCTTCTAATTTTACTTTTCCGGAATCGTTCCGGATTTTTCAAGGGACTTTTTAATTTGTTGGTACTTTTCTGAATTTGGCGTTTTATTTTTCGTTATGTTTCGGGACTTTTCGAGTTTTTTCGTAATTTGCTTTGCAGCATTTTTCTGGAATAAGTATTTAGGATCTTTTAGGGAGTGTTCATTTTTTTATTTTTGTTGTATATTTGGGATTTTTTATATTACTTTTTATCTTTTCGCGAGACTTACGAAACTTTTCTGGATTTTTAATTCTATTTATAGCGATATTTTAGGTCTTTTTGAGGTTATTCGAATTTTTTCGAAATATTCTGAACTTTCGTTAACGTTTAAGTTAAAAAGTTCTTTTGCTTGAAACAAAAACGTTACGGGTTATTTTCTGTCCCAAAAGAAACCTGTGCTGATTTTCCATCGGGTATCACATGACAAACAATTTTAATAAAAAGCTTGGTCATTAAAAAGGGTGTTGTTACGTTAAAACAAAATCCAATAAGTCTGTTTCCACGTGTGAATTGTTTAATGGTAGAAAATTGGTTACCAACATATGTCATTTCAATGCTTAGTGCACATTCGGAATTAGTCTTTTATTTTTACCTTAAAAACTAAAAGCTAAGTATAAACGC
>NW_016205441.1:0-2183 GCF_001687245.7 Rhagoletis zephyria
CAAGATGTAGTCGAAAAAATGAGAGTTTCTGCTGAAAAATCACTCAAAAAAACAGTGTGCAAAGCCTGGATACAAAAGGAAAAATTTGCTAATTTTAAATGACCTCCACAATCCGCGGACATGAATCTCATCGAGAATTTGCGAAATAAACTAAAAGCACAGCTTAATAAGTATCAAAGTCCGTAAAATCGAGTACAAGAGCTGTGAAAGCAAACTAAGGATATACCTCCAGAATTTTTACAAAGATACAAATAAGGTATGCCAAATCGCATCCAGGAACTGAAACAAGCAAAAGAGTACTGAACATTGTGTTAGTAGTTCTTTTTTCGTGAAAATTGTCAAAAAGGTCTTAAAAATATATGAGTGCAAACTGTAACATCTGCCTTAATTTACATTTTTGTCTGCTGGTATTTTTATTGTTGTTGTATTGACTTCAAATCGTTATGAGAGAGGGAGTAGAGATGTACCAACAAGAATATACAACAAAAGTATGAAAGTCGTTAGAACTTGGAAAGATAGCGATGGCTGAAGTATAAAGTATTACACCATGTTACAATTTTACCCGTCACTGTATGTACTATATATTAGTTTTTCACTGCACTAATTTCAAACGACGCACTCCATACTACTACTTTAAACTTGGATGCCCTGCTGGAGTTGCGGGCCACATACGCATCCCAAGTTGACAAGCACCACATAAGTACACATTTCAAACTTCGTATAAAATTTATAAAAATTAAACTAACTAACAATTACGCCCAAATATTTTAAACTTTCTATTACAAATTAAAAAAAAAAAATAAAAAATAGGTATGCAGTTTTATAGCTCATTGAGCATTTTCTCCCATATAAAGTATGCTCGACAGTTACTTTCATATGGAGGAAAATGCCTAGCACCGTCTGAAAATAAAATTATTAAAAATCACCGCAATTTTCTAGCGTTTTAAAATTTGCACATTAATCTAATGAAATAAAAAAATGCATACCTATTTTTTTTTTAATTTTTAATAGAAAGTTGGAACATTTTGGGTGCAATCGTTAGTTTTTTTAATTTTTTTTTTAATTTTTATAAATTTTTTACGAAGTTTGAAATGTATGACCCNAATTTTTAATAGAGAGTTGGAACATTTTGGGTGCAATCGTTAGTTTTTTTAATTTTTTTTTAATTTTTATAAATTTTTTACGAAGTTTGAAATGTATGACCCTATTATGTATGGCGATTGATAGCCGATGGGCAACCACCCTGCAAGAACAGTGACTATCATTTGACAAATCATTTGAGTGGCAAGACTGATAGAGATTTCTGTCACTGGCTACCTACCAGTTTCTATCAAATTCTAAAGGGCAGTGTGAAAAATCTGATGTAAACATTTGTGTACATGTGATCTTCCGTCTTCCTCCAACTTATGGCCTTATTTAATGGTCTCTTTTTAACCAACGCAAAATTTGCAAATGTGTTAGTAAGATAAATGAGAATGTGTTAGTTTCCATCACACAATTCTTGCAGGGCATATACTAAAATTCGCATTACGTATGGCAACTGGCTACTGACAGTCGGCTACTGAGTCTAGGAGCGCAATTTTCTGTTTCCCGCTTATGACGATTTTGTTATTTGTTTACACAAATTGTTAAATACATTGGAGCAAAGTTGCAACTTACTTGTGCATGTCAAAAAATAAAATTCGGATGTTCTATGCGCTTTTCTGTTTACTGAGATTAATCGCTATACATAATACAAAGTCGGATACTGGTAGCCATGGCTACTAGATCAGCAACTAGACAACAGTTGCCATACATAATAAGGCCATTAATAAAGTTTAAAATTTTTGGGTGTAATTGTTAAAGTTTTTTGAATTTTTATAATTTTCGTAAGAAGTTAGAAATGTGGATTTATGTGGTGAATGTGCTAGACTTAAAAAAAATTACAAACACTAAATAAACAAAAGAAAAATAACCAAAACTTTTTCAAATGTCACTTAGCTTAATCACCTGACCACAAGTATATGCCTTATTTAAAATAAATTGACTTCCGGACAGTTTAACTCACATCCGGTCGAAACCGGAAGTCTATAATACGACCAAAAGATGGTGTATCCCTGATTTGGGCGGTCACATGTTTGCTTTAACCAATAAGACATTTCCCTCGATTTTAAAGATGGTGGACGGGTGGTCTAGGACACCCT
>NW_016205442.1:0-1469 GCF_001687245.7 Rhagoletis zephyria
TTTTTAAAAAAAAAGTTATCAAGCTCTTAAAAAATCACCCGTTATATCAAGGCATCTCTTATTGCACCGTAAGACGTGTTGCTAAAAGCCCCTGAAATATCAACAAAGGCACAAAAGGCTATGTTCAATGCTTTTCAATTTTCCTCGTAAGGATATGAATGACAGTCTCAGTGCATTTGCCTGATTGAGAGGCCAATTGGTTACACTGGTCTACAAATTTCAACTTTTTTTCTGCGAATAAGACGGGACCTGGTGTTTCTGAACGGATTTTTCGNCCAAAAACGCTGTTTTTAGGGGTTTCAACCCCTTTTTTCTCGAAAACGTGACGTGATGGGAAGTTTTGGACCCCAGATTCGTGTTCAGCACGAAAAATCCGTTCGGAAACACCAGGTCCCGTCTTATTCGCAAAACCCTTGTAGACCAGTGTTATTAATAGGGCTCGGAATCTCATGGAAATGCATGTTTTACTGGGCATCTTAAAATGAAAACGGTTAAGTTATCTTTGCGAATCATGAAATTTGCTTTAAATTGGCATTCATGCACATTTTGGCATATTTTGCAATAAATGCATGTTTTTGCATATTTTGCACAAAATCCCTGTTTTAGCGCATATTTTGCAATGAATGCATGTTTTTGCATATTTTGCAGAAAATCCCTGTTTTTGCATATATATTGCGCATATTTTACAATAAATATATGTGGTTTTTGCCTATTTTTGCTTAGCTTGATTTACCATTTCAATTTAGTGCGACATCTCTTGGCACAAAGAACCACTTATAATTTGTTTACAAATATTCATCCTGTCAATATTTGTATTTACACAACATTTGTAACTGCCTGTTTGATTTGCCAGGAGAAAACTTTGTGTTTTGTTCTTTGCGACCAAAACCTTTTAAATGTTGGAAAGTGCGTTCGATTTGCTAATTTTTAATAATAATCCCAACGGTTTTTACCCTTTATTCCCGCCCATCCGCACGAGGGGCGCAGTTCGCATGACGTACGAAATCAGTATTTTAAATTTTTGCGCCGATCAGCCGATTTGATGTCTTTATTTTAATGATTCATTTATTGAGAGAGGACAGTATCGATTTCTTAATGCTGAAAAGCGGATCTGATATATCAAACGTGCTGGAATGAGAGTTAAAATCCTGGCAGAAGCAACGGAGTGGGTCGTGCAATTCAAAATTAGTTTTACAAGCTTTCAGAAATAGGGGACAAAAGTGTCTTGATACTCGGGAGGGAACATTAAGGCTAACTTCGCCCAGATGAAGCGGACTTGAAATTGAGCCTGTTAGCAATTTAACTATAAAAGTTGTACCAAGCATTTACCTGCGGCTGGAAAGTGTAGGAAGATTAATAAGTTTTAATCGGCTCGTATAAGGTGGATTTCTTAGAGCAAAAAGTAGGAATTGTTTTTGAATTGATTCTATCAGAGTAAATTTGATACCTTGGATTCCAAACCACCGAAC
>NW_016205442.1:1598-2183 GCF_001687245.7 Rhagoletis zephyria
TTTGACCATCGTTTCACAAATGCAAGTACACTTTTAGCCTTGTTGACTGTCACATTAATATGAAGATTGAAATTAAGCTTAGGATCCATTGTGATACCAAGGTCCCCAAAATTGTATACCTGTTCAAGGTTATGGTTACCTAATGTATAAGAAGCGGGATGAACAGCTCTTCGCGAGAAGCACATTACTTTACATTTCTTAAGATTTAGAGGCATAAGATTTACTTGGCACCAGTAAGTCATGCTGTTTAAGTCTGATTGTAGCAAAGACCTTTCCTTAATTGAAACGTACGATTTATAAAGCTTTACATCATCTGCATACATTAAAATTTTGGAAAATTGTATATCTGTAGAAATATCGATTATAAAAAGCAAGAACAGAATCGGGCCTAAGTGGCTAACTTGAGGGACTCCTGAAGTAACATCAATGACGTCAGAGATAGTGTTTTTAAACATTACGCTTTGTGATCTATCATAGAGGTGTGAAGAGATCCAACGTAGAAAATTAGGTGGAAGACCAAGAAGATCAAGTTTATAGATGAGCAACGAGTGGCACACTTTGTCAAATGCTTTACTGAAGTCAGTA
>NW_016205443.1:0-2183 GCF_001687245.7 Rhagoletis zephyria
CTTTGACACCATGTCTGAAATCCCACGTGATCTGTCAAATACTAATGCATGAAAATCCTAACCTCAAAAAAATCACCCGTTATTACTATTTATGCATGTTTTAGTAGTCATATGCTCTAAATATGTGCCAACAAAGTTGAGGGTATTCACAAAATATGTCAACTGGTTTAACATTTACATAAATTTTGATTGCATGTGTTGCATACATATAGGCGTTCAGTTTTTTCACTTATATTCTGGCTTAGCAATTAGAGTGATTAGCAACAAAAAAAAACATGCATTGCATTTTGCGGCTGAAAATTTACACCGCTCTGTGAACACCCATATACTACACATCAATTTACTAAATTTCTACTCAATTCTAAAGTACTTACATTTATTTATGTTTATTTGTGATTTTGATATTTTGCAGCATTTTTTTCCAGTATCTCATTACGTACATACATTTGTACATATTTACATAGGAAGATATTTGAAAGATTACATAGGAGGCATAGGAGGCTTGTCACAAAGAAAGTAACATTCAGTGGAAGTTAAAAAAATTTGTTTGCAGTAGTCAGAAAGTAGCACCAAAAAACCGTAAATATTTGAGATGCTCGAACATTTTTTGAAAAATACGTGGTTAATCGAAATTAACCGTCCTATTCCCACGCAAAGAAAACAACTCATTTCAATGACTATTGTCATATCTTGTCCTATAGCATTAATCTACAAAAGATTCAAAGGTTGAGGAAGCTAATTTTGGAAAAATTACTTAAGTATTTACAATGCATTAATATAAATACATTTGAACGCGTTAATCGTACTTTAGTGTGTTTTGGAAACTTAACTTAAGCCTCATAGTTCAAACAGCAAACGTGTAATCATAGTGGAAGACATCCGCTTAAAATTAGATTATCTAAAACTACAGTTTTTAGTCAGGTTTTGAACCAAAGAAAAACAAAACACTAACATTAGTGAATATATATTTACATTACCCTGCAGCAAATCAAACTAGCTCGGAACTGGCGCCGAACTAGTTTGGAAAGAGACAGTACTGGTTCTTCATATACATATCGCAAATTCATGGCGATGTCCTACGAAGTCTCGATTGCCCCCTCTGTAGAAATTTTGAACTCGATCAGAACTGGTTCTATTTTGGTCCGATTTGAGACAATACATATTTTATGAGAAAAAATTTTCAAGTATTTTTTTATTCTTACTTTACTTTTACGAAATTCCATAATTTTTTCTTCAACAGCTTAAATTTGTTAAATCTGAATCACCGCGATTTGATCTCGTGATCAACGATGTTAGCGTCGGAGCTGTTTTCGTGTTGTACGAGAAGTGAGAATTTTGACATTCACTTCGCAGCTTTCATATGCTAAGGGCCGTNAATAATTATAAAAAATAAGACTAAAAATATGTACCATAATAACTATAAGCAAAGTGTATGTCAATTTATATATAGTCAGCTGGATACCCTGACGTATTTGCCATACCAAAAGAATATAGTTCATTCATCAGCAAAAACCACGAGAGTACATTTTTTTTTATTTCATATAGGACTCGAAAAATTCCAAAAATACCAAAAAATGTGCATAAAAATTTTAAAATTTTTAATCCTATTTTGTAGCTTATTAAATTTTAATACAATAAAGTGCAAGTTTACAGTCGCAAAAAGTTGCCGTTGATTTTTGAGATTCTTTTCGTCGTGGGTGTTACGCATTTTCTTATATATAAAAATAAATTTTGTTTTGCGTTATATGCAAGAAAATGCGCCTCGACAAAAAGAAATTCTCAAAAATCAACAGTGAATTTTTAACGACTTCAAACTTGCACTTTATAAAATTGCATATTCAAAATAAGAAAGAAGTTGAAAAATTTTTATATATTTTTTAAATTTTCTCGAGTTTTGTATAAAATGATTAAACTTGATTCTTGTGGTTTGGTTTTTGCTGTTGAATGAATTATATTGTTGTTGTTGGTTTTAATATTTGTGACGCTGACTCTATTTTGTTTATAGTTATGATGCCACATGCTTTTAGGCTTTTTTTTTTTGCATATAAATCCGACCTTTACTAATCAGTTTTTGTAACTAATAAGCTTATAGAAAAGTTCTTTGTTTGTCAATATTAACTTTTATTTTTAAATTTTACGAGTAATATACTTCAAGTACATACATTGGTATACTCTGACTACTG
>NW_016205444.1:0-2183 GCF_001687245.7 Rhagoletis zephyria
TAATGAATTTTCCTGAGTTTTGCACAAAGTTTAGAGATTTTATTATTTATTTATATTTTTATTATTATGTATTCTGGTGTAGAATGAACAATATTTTTACAACAAATTATTTAAAATAAATTAGAATAAAGAACTTTGCATATATTGCGAAAAATTCACTGTGCCAATACTTCTGTTCGGCACTGTATTTATATACGTTTTTGGTGAAAAAGAAGAAATTATAGAATTTGGTAGTCATATTGAATGCGCCATTTTGAATTTAAAATATCTGCTATCAGACTCGAAATCAGGAAAAGGAATAAATTATAAAATTGGGCGCCTTATGGGGTCCGCCATCTTAAAGTCCAAAAATCTTATATCAGATTCGACATCAGCGACCTTGAAATTCCCGCTTATGTATGTATAAGTTTTTGATGAAAGTAAAATAAGTACAAAATTTGGTCGCCATATTGGATCTACTATTTTTAATTTCGAAAATCTAACATTATATTCGAAATTAGCGACCTTAAAAACCCCCAAATGCTAAGTTTGAAACCAATTTGGTTACTGCTCGACTTTTGACCAGCAAATAATAATCGCCAGACCATAGTGCAGTGTTGCAATAATGGTGAAGTGAGTTGAGGCATGGAATTTGATTTAGTTTACGACCTATCAAATAATGGCATCGAACACAAAACGAGCATTCCAAAAAGATGCAGGCATTTACAATTTTATAGAGGGTTGCCACTCAATAAGAAATTAATTGTTTAACGTAAAAATTGTGTATGTATTGAGCGCTTATCAAATGCAGATCATTTGCCAATATTGAGTTGTCAACATAGTTTTAAGAAGATTGCCAGCTGCATGAAAAATAAAGAAAAATCTATAGTATTAGCAGCAAAAGAAAAGCTTGGATTCAGACCAAATCGGGAAGGAGGTTGTCCCCTATTTCAGCAAGTAAAACATATTCAATAAAACAAGTTTTTCAATATATGACATTACTATAAGTGACAATTAGGTCAAGGTGCAGGGATGGTATTTTCAGAGACTGTAGTCGATAGTTTTAATAGCCTTAATTAAAGTATAAGTGGAAGGTTCTATAACCTTTTGTTTCTTTTCTAGATCTTGTCATATATTTACTTCAAAAACAATGCGATTTTTTGACACTTTGACCTCATTTTTCTCAAAATCTGAAGGCGATGGAAACATTTACTTTACTTTTAAAAAATCTAGCGAACCCAGCTTTACCATTTTCCGCAGAAAAATTTTCTCCCATTTACGCTGGCCTGTGTATTCATTAACGTCCAATTTCGAAAAATTTATTATGGCATGACTTTTGAAGCACACTATATACTGGTTTGAAATTGTATGGGCAATTAGTGCTTATGTGGATACTTCATATGTAGTAGGTACCTAAAGTGTGCTTTAAAAAATAACTGAATGGCAAGCAACTAAAAGCTTGGAACTCTACTTCTCATAATTTTCAAAATTTTCGGTTTATCGCGTATAGTTTTTGGAGCATTTCGTTTTAAAAACTTTTTAAGTATGCCTTGCATTCTACAAACAATTATGAATAATGTGATACCTTGGCAAGAGGTGTGCTTTCAGAATAAACCAATTTTAAAGATAAAATGTTCTGTGCTCTTGAGAGTAATTTTTATTCCAAAAATATCTTAATTGCAGGCTCATTTGGAAAATACGTCAACGCGCTAAAAAATTGTTCTTTTTTTATAAAACAATCGCATTTCTGGCTAGTATATTTTAGGACGAATGGATAAGGATTGAGTCAAGAGATTGTGTGAGAAAATCCAATTTCTGGCAAAAAATTTCATTTGNATCTTAATTGCAGGCTCATTTGGAAAATACGTCAACGCGCTAAAAAATTGTTCTTTTTTTATAAAACAATCGCATTTCTGGCTAGTATATTTTAGGACGAATGGATAAGGATTGAGTCAAGAGATTGTGTGAGAAAATCCAATTTCTGGCAAAAAATTTCATTTGCGCGGTTTTGTAGAACGACTATACGTAGTTTTCTATTTTAATCTGCGATATACGGGCTCGAATTTTGAATTTTCATTTTTATAAAGTATACAGATTTATAAAAAAAAAGTAGAATACATTTTTCAGAATAATTAGCGTTTCACTCATATATATGTATGTACACTATTTATGAATCTTTACCAAGCTTTATATATTGGCAATTC
>NW_016205445.1:0-2183 GCF_001687245.7 Rhagoletis zephyria
AGCCGGTTCATCCAAAAAGTTCTGGCAACACTGCTTATGAGTGTGGCTTTCGACCTGAAAAATCCACCATAGATCAGGTATTCACCACGCCAAATCTTGGAAACTACGCGCAAGAAAGGGATCCACGCTCAAGATCTATTTGGCGACTTCAAGACCTCTTTCGACGGCACGAAAGGGAGTTGTCCATATGCCGCGATGTCTGAATTTGGTGTGGCCTAGAAACTGACATGGCTATGTAAAATTACGTTGACCACCAGCTCCGTCATAAGACCTATCCGAGTCGTTCGCGACCAAACAGGGTTTCATACAGGGTGACTCCCTTCTGTGTGATATCTTTAAGCTCAGGAAAATTTTTTTACAAGAGGACAAGACAAGGTGTGAGAAATTCGTTTACTTAGGAACCAGCATTAACACTGATAATAATGCCAGCATCGAAATCCAACGCAGAGTAACTTTTGTCAACAAGTGCTAATTTGGATAGAGTAGGCAATCGAAAAGTAAAGTCCTCTCTCGACGTAATAAAACCACTCTCTCTATGTCAGTCATCATGCCCTGCTAGTATATGGTGCAGAATCATGGACAATGACAACATCCGATGAGGCGGCTCTTGGAGTATTCGAGAGAAAGATTTTGCGGAATATTTACGGGCCTGTACGCATTGGCGACGGCATGTATCACAAACAATGAAACGATGACATAGACATAAAGCAGCGAATCACAAGCAGCTTGACTCCATGTGTTGGAGTAGGTTTGACTGCAGGCCGAACATCAGCACATAAACTGGTTAATTCACACCTCCTAAATCTCATCGCAGCAGCTAGTTGGTATTCGCCATTTTTGGAGCATTGGTGCCATCGCACATTGAGCTCTTAATGCAGATCTAATGAGTTCCAGAAGGTCTCCCGTTTTTTGTTCTGCTTAATCGTAGCCTTACAGGCCAATTCTGGCTAAGATATTAAAAAGAGTTTCATAAGACAAATGAAAGATAGATGACAATATAGTTCGAAGACTTTTGTTATTCTAGCAAACAAGTTTTGGAAAAAAGCTCTCTCATTAACTACTCGTGGTAAAAAGCTATTTAGAGAGAAAGCACTTGTATATCGTTTATCTCGCGTCGTTCCAACAGTCTCAGTGGCCGAGTGAGCAGAGCACAGGTGTGCCATTTATAAGATCAGAGTTCGAGTCTCGGGCAGCGGATTTTTTTTCTTTTTTTTTTAATCAATATTTTTCTTTTTCTATAAATTTTGAAGAAGAAAATTTAATTTTAATTTTATTTCATTTTTGAAAACATTTTTTTTTTATTTAATTTCGCTTTTATTAAACTTTTTTTATTTCTTTTATTTATTACTTTTGATTGTTTTAAAAATAAATATATAAATAATTTTTTTTTTAATCATAACGCTAAAACCTCCTCGTTAGCAGATCCTTCAATCAGTCTTCTTAAAGACAATAAAGAGCTTTTAAGATAGTTGCAAGAACAGACATCTGTCTTATGAAAGCCAGTGGTGAGGTGGAAGACAGTTGCCAGAATTGGCCTCTTAGTGTCCATGAGAACTTACAATCGTCTCGTTTGTAAGTTTAATGTGTTCATTAATTGTCTACGCTAAACGGTGGTTATATTGGAATTTACTGATCTCATGCAAAACCTTACAACAGAAAATCTGTTTTAAATAAATTCAAAATCTCCCCGATCTTTATTTATTTCCTTCTTATCGGCATGCCATTCCGTTGGTAGCTCTGTTTTGAATATTAATTAACTTTTCTCAAGCAATGATATACGCTTCGTTAGTATTCACTCCTGGACAATGCTTTTTTATGCAAATGCAATAATCTACGATTTCCATGAATGTACATAATATATGTACATACATACATTCGTAGTATATATTATACTAGTACGCACGTTCTTTTTGGTTTTTTTTTTTACATATTTGTACGAATTTAATATTCAACGCATATAGAATTTAGCCAATGTTTTTCATACTATTTTACAAGTTCACTTAAGCTCATAAAGCTGTCCAATTGTTTTTCACCAAATAGCATCTGTACTTGCGTACAAATTTACCTGTATATGTAGATATATGTATGTATGTAGCATGTATGTACCTTTACCTAAATACTGCCAATAACCTCTTGGACGCACACGGCGTATACGTAACTTTTAGTTGAGCCATCAAAGCAGT
>NW_016205446.1:0-2183 GCF_001687245.7 Rhagoletis zephyria
GAAGCCTTTTGAGAATGTCGACGACGACCACGACCGCAAAAAAAGCCGAAAAAGGGGAAAAAGACCAACCATTCTCAGAGCATTCTCCTCCTCTGAAAGAGGAAATTGTCTGCTGTCAGACACAAGAAGAGTGTGAAAAGTCCGTGAGATTCATGGACTTGTCTTTGCTGGGGTGCAAAAATCTACTGAACCCGGGCATCAGCAGCAGCAGCAGCAGCATCGTCTCAGTGCCTGCCTGTCTGTCTGCTCAACTGTGAGTGTCACTAATTGCCCACATTAATCTGCTGGGCGCCGCTACTACTACTGTCGCCGACAAGCCACTGATGCTGCTGCTGCTGCAGTTGCAGTTGCGGTTGTCCTCACTTTCATCCCTTTTCCCTTTTTCCGCTTCTGTCTTTCTTACACTTTTACGGAGGTTAAGCTGCTGCTGCTGCTGCTGCTGTCGGCAAGTGACACTAAAGCTAAGGCATTGCCCTTGAAGGGAATGGAAAGGAAACAGTTCAACAGTGCGAGCTGCGCCAGAGAGCTGCAAAAAGAATTTCCGAATACTATCTTTCTCTTTATTTCTCTTTCTCCCTCTCTTCATTACTCAAATTAGCCGCTGCTGAGCAGAGCTCCCCGCTGAGACCGCTTGTGTGACCGCAGTGTCGCCTGTGCCAGTGTCAATTGAACTGAACTGCAGCAGCAGCAGCAGAAGTAGCCATTTTTAGTCCAGCTAAGAAAAAAAAGAGAAAAATGGAATTTTTTTTTACTTTATTTTACCATTCTCTTTCAGTGCAAGAGTGCAAGGAGTAATTTGCAGCCAGCAGCAGAAATGAAATATTACCGATTGCTGCAACACAAAAAAAGCTAACTTTGTTGAAAGCTGAAAACTGCTCGCCAGAACTGAACTGTGGCTGGTCGTAGTGGAAAGCGAGAACAATAAAAAAAATAAAATGAAAAAGAGTTTGGTCGTAGAGAATTGCTCAGTAGGGAAGCGAAAAAAATACTATTAGTAGCTCTCCGGTGTAAAAGAAAGAAAAGATCTAGATCTGCATGATAAAGTCATAAAGCAGTGCAAAAAAAAGCATTGAAAATCTACAAATCTTGTTGAATGCCTAAATCTTCATCTTCTTCTCCATCATCATCATCATTCTACTTGTCGCACCGGTTGACTGACTGGCGACTGACTGGGACTGACTGAACAATGAAACCATTTGGATAAAAAGAAACAGTGCAAAAATGTTTGAGGTCAAAACTGCTGCTGCTCCACGAGCTCAAACATTAATTTGGAACGCTTTGTCAGATAACAAAAAAAAGATTCAAGTTTGAAGAGCGGGAAGAGGGGGGAGGGGGAGTAAAATGAAATGGTTGAAAAAGATTCAGCATAATTGAGAAGGAAAAGCAAGATGCTTGGTGGTAGAAAAAAACTACGATGAAAAGTGAGGCAAAAACCAGTAACTTTTTGTACCAGTGGCAGTGCTGCGCTGCCTGCTTCACTAAACTGTCCCCGCAGTGGATGAGCACAATTAATGTGTGTCAGCCAAACTCAAAGCAAAGCAAAGGAGGAAACCAGGAAAAAACCAGGAAAAACTGATGGTCGTTGCACTTGAAGTGACTGTACACTGCCTCTGGCACTTTTTTGGTGCACTGGTCACTACCATCAGCACACTGCTTACTTCATTCCTTTTTGTCTATTTTACAGCAGCACAGAACCTCTGGTAACCGTATTTGAGCCTTTTTGTCTGCGTGCACTGGAACGTGTATGCAAATGCTGCTGCTGCTGGTGCAGCAGTCGACTCGCAAATGAATGAGTGCAGTAATGCGACTGACAGTGCCGACGTGAGCTTCTCTTCCTCTCTCTTTTAGCTTCATTCAGCTCTTTTTTATGATGTTATACTTTGTTTCAAAATACCCATTGCTGCTGATCGGGAGGAGAAGAAGAAGAGGAAGAAGAAAAGGAAGAAGAAGGTGCCCACTGAAGCGGCAGCAACAGTTCGGGCAAGAGGAGGAGGAGGAGGAGGAGTGACCAGCAGTGTGCAAAAAGAGGCAAGGGGCAAACTGTTTAAATTTTTTTTACTTTTTAAAATATGGTTTTCGCAAATCAGTAGGAACAATAAAAGCTAAAACTTTTTTTCTACTGCTGCAAAACCTAGATAGTCATTAGCAGTAAAAAATTAAAAATAAAATAAAAATAAATACTG